>NC_088875.1:27011384-27281367 GCF_032884065.1 Artemia franciscana
TCCTTCTTCTGTTTTTTTTTTTTTCTTACAAAATTCTATATTTGGTAGATTAGTGCCTTTAAGCTCCACCACAAGGTTATCTAATATACTGGATCTAATAGTTTATTTTTCATTCAGATCACTTGCCTTTTCGGGGATGTTTTCTCGATTTTTCGTAAATCAGGAAATTTTCTCAGGCTCGTTGAGTTTGATGTATAACATCAGTCTTAGTAAGCTTTATATATTTGGAATCAAAGAAAAAAAGGATTTTGATGTCTTAATTGCTATCAAGATCCCTTTTTTTAGTTCTGGTTACTATTGGCCCCAGTCGCTTCTTACTTACTTACTTACATGTATTTTGAAATATAGTAGAATATATAAATGCCTTCTTTTCTTAATTCTTTTTATTTGTCTTAATTTCCTTTTGGCTGCTCAATTTTACATGTGGGAAGGATTCCCAAAGGGGAAATATCAGGAGAGAATTTTCCACGGAGGAGGGTATATTTGACTTTGGGGAATACACCTTACCCCAGAATTGATGGTGTCGGTAACTCCCAGCCAATTACTAATCTGAATTACTCATCTGACGCTCTACAGTGGGTACGCGAATCGAGTGTTTTTTCTTTGTCAAACAATTCGTGGTAACAAACTATAAGTAAGGAGCGATGTGGCTCAATAGGAACCAAAACTCTAAAATACAAAATTTTGATATCAATAGATACATAAAAAAGAATCGGAATTGTTATGCTGATTCCAAGTAAACTAGACCATAAGGATTGAAGGGAAACTAACCCCCCTCCAACGCCCCTTTCTTCCCCTAAGTCACGCGATCAAAATTTTGGGATAGCCATTTTTTCAATATAATTGAAAGGCCCAGTAACTACACCCTTGGAGATAACACGACCCCCCAGCTCCTGAGGAAAGGTCTGTAAGTCATGAAATTTGCCCATTGTTTATGCATAGTATTTGTTATTGGGAAGCATGCAGACATTTTTCGGGAAAGAGGGATAATTTCTGCTGGAGGTATTTTCCATGGGGATAATTTTCTGTGAGAAGAGAAGTTTCCCAGCGGTGGACTTTCCAAGGAATCAAGGCTACCTTAAACATTGCACCCGATGATTCCTGGGTTTTAGGCACAAGAAATATTAATACGGCCTGATCGTACTTACCAATGTCAATTTCCGATCATAGTAACCATCCGTTTGACGCGATAAGGCTTAAGATAGAAATAAACTAAATGAACTTGAATAGTAGCTTTTCGATTCGCGAATTGGAATGGAGTTGTTTCGGTACTCCTGAATTATTCAGAACACACTCAAGAAGTTGCTGGATGTACGATCTATGAAAACCGGTTTCATAGCCACAAAGACAAATAATAGGTGACAGAATGCATCGGCCTTGTACAATTTGGGCTAGATATTTGCACATTAAGGGGTGGGGATGAGGTTAGGCTACTTAACCCCCATGATCCCCTAATCTGCAAATATATAGCCCAAATGATATAATTATATAAACTAAAGTATTATATTTTCATCATATTTTGGTATATTTCATAAGGATTAACCTAACTTGACGTCTCGAGTGCGTTCTGAATAATGCAGGAGTACCATTGTTTCTTTCAAAAGATGCAAAAACCATTAACATGAATCCGTAACTAACTTTCTCAAGAAAAACATAAAGCTTCTTATTTTGTTATTAAATAAAAAAAAGAAGTTTTTTAAGTAAATGTAAGGAGCGACACTAAAACTTAAAACGAACAGAAATTACTCCGTATATGAAAGGGGCTGTTCCCTCCTCAACGCCCCGCTCTTTATGCTAAAGTTTGACTCTTTGTCTCAACTCTACTTTTTGAAACAGTAAAAAAATTTAGCGTAAAGAGCGGACTGTGACCACGAACTGTTTGATATATTATTAACGAGTTAAAGCTTTGTCCTACGGCTATTGCCTACTTAATTTAACGGGCCATTTTCATCAAGATTATATTCTGTTTTGGGGGACATTTTACTTTTTGTACTGTTTTGGGGGGAAATTCTTTTTTGTAGTCTATTGCTTCAAACTTCTTTTTTTTTGTATTTTGTAAAAACCAACTGAACAGACAGTAATTTACAACATATTAAGGTAATTCTGTATCCCGAGGCTTAATTAGACAGTTTCAGAAATACGATAAAAGCCAGACAATTAAAAATTACAACCTATCACCAATAGCTATTACAATTTCAATTTAAATAAGTCTTTTCAAGTGAAATATCCTTTAAAGAGTCCTTCCAATTAAAAATCCTTCTTAAGGATAATTCACTAAACTTTTATTTATGATAAATACGTAAGCAAAGACAGAGAGAAACCTCTCTATTTTGCTAAAGTTGGGATTTTTTCATTGGGCAAAGTTTTCAATGACCTGTTTTTTCATGTTTATTAAATAAAAAAAAACAAGTTTTTGTAACTGAAAGTAATGAGCGACATTAAAACTTAAAACAAACAGAAATTACTTCGTATATGAAAGAGGCTGCTTCCTCATCAACGCCCCGCTCTTTACGCTAAAGTTTGACTCTGTCTCTCAATTCTTCTTTTTAGAACAGTAAAAAACTTTAGCGTAAATAGCGGGGCGTTGATGAGGAAGCAGCCTCTTTCATATACGAAGTAATTTCTGTTCGTTTTAAGTTTTAATGTCGCTCATTACTTTCAGTTAAAAAAACTTGTTTTTTTTATTTAATTTCTGAACGTTTTTGAATCAATGCATGTTTTGATTTTGGCTCTCCGCAGAGGAATAATTAAAACGAAATTTGCATTTTTTTTTTTTTTGGCTAAATGGCTTTCTCATAATTTTGATCGAATGATTTTGAGAAAAAAAGAGCGGGGGAGGAAGCCTAGTTGCCCTCTGATTTTTTGGTTAATTAAAAAGGCAACTAGAACTTTTAATTTTTTACGAATATTTTTATTAGTAAAAGATTTACGTAACTTATAAATTAGCTTACGTAAAGAACTTTTGTATTCTCATATTTTTATCACGTATATGAGGGGGTTCGCCCCCTTGTCAGATCCTCGCTCTTTACACTAAAGCTTAAATTTTGTCCCAATTCATTAAGAATGACCCCAGAATCACAAAAGCCGTAGAATAAATAGTTGAAATTACTAAAAATACTTTAACGTAAAGAGCGAGGTATTAGGAGGAGGTGAGCCCCTCAAATGGGTAATAATTTCTGTTTGTTTTAAGTTTTAATTCTGTTCCTTACTTCAAGCTGAGAGAACTTTTTCATATTTATTTTTTCATTGTGTTTTTAAATAATGCTAGTAAATCCTGCGCTCCCTTCATGGAGATTTTCTTACCCCATGACAAATTATCGATGGAAAGTTCCCCCAGCATATCCCCCTCTTCTCAACCCCTCCCTCAACCAAAAAAATCCTCCTGAAAACGCCTGTACACTTCCCAATAACCATTACTATATGTAAGCATTGGTCAAAGTTTGTAACTTGTTGCCCCTCCCATGGGGACTGTGGGGGAGTAAGTCGTCCCCAAAGACATAGTTATAAGGTTTTTCGACTACGCTGAATAAAATGGCTATCTCAGAATTTTGATCCGTTGACTTTGGTAAAATAATTAGCGTGGGAGGGGGCCTAGGTGCCCTCCAATTTTTTTGGTCACTTAAAAAGGGCACTAGAACTTTTCATTTCCGTTAGAATGAGCCCTCTTGCAACATTCTAGGACAACTGGGTCGATACGATCACCCCTGGGAAAAAAACAAAAAAACAAAAAAACAAATAAACACGCATCCGTGATCTGCCTTCTGGCAATAAATACAAAATTCCACATTTTTGTAGATAGGAGCTTGAAACTTCTACAGTAAGGTTCTCTGATACGCTGAATCTGATGGTGTGATTTTCGTTAAGATTCTATGACTTCTAGGGGGCGTTTCCCCCTATTTTCTAAAATAACGCAAATTTTCTCAGGCTCGTAACTTTTGATGGGTAAGACTAAACTTGATGAAACTTATATATTTAAAATCAGCATTAAAATGCGATTCTTTTGATGTAGGTATTGGTATCAAAATTCCATTTTTTAGAGTTTTGGTTACTATTGAGCCGGGTCGCTCCTTACTACAGTTCGTTACCACGAACTGTTTGATTTATTTAGTAAGTCTTCTGTAGCATCTGGTGGATAGAAAACAGAGTTCGAAGTTGGTCCATTTCTCATTGAAAATTTATAAATTTCTATAGAATTTCAGAATTGAAGTCTGTTTTCCTGGATGTATCTATTATCATGAGTTTATTCTTTTGTTTATTTTTCTTAGCTACAGTTCAAGTTACGATGCGGAACAATAAGTAAATATAAATGTACCTGCATAATTGGTAATATCGATAACTTCAAACCAATTGGTAATCTCCAAAAATTATGCTACATTATCCCACGGTACCTGAAGAGTGTTTCGCCCACTATATGATCAATCAGTATGTTTTCCCCTTTTTATGCCTGTCATCCTACAGTCTCTGCTGATAACTAAAACCAACCAGATTGAGAATGTTTCAGTTTCAGGCACTCTTTCCATTTTGACAACCATGTCTCACTGTAAATAGATCTTATCCTGAAAAAACACTTATTTTCAACCCGTGGTATAAGCAACGCTGGGGATGGGGAGATGAGCATATTGAATGCACGCTAAAAGATCATAAGTAATTAGACTTGGACCGACTTTTCACTCACCGATAAGAAAAAGTTAGGTGTTAATTTTTTAATCGCTTTCAGGTTTTGGTAGAATAATCGTGGTGCCAAAATATTTCACTATGTATGGAGAAACTAGCCAACACGTAACAAGCGGCACGTGCCAAAAAAGGTAGCAGGTACAAAAAAACGGTTTACCCCCATCCACCAATAAAAGATCCAACAACCCTTAAAAAACTTTTCTGAGAGTTTCAAATTCATTCCCAAGTCGTGAGACAAAAAAGGGTACGCTTGCCAAACTACGAGTAAAATTTTGTCCTTTTTAAATAGATCTGTTTAAACAGACAGATTTCTTTAGTTGTATTTTGCATATTCAATTGCATTTTGGCTTCAAGCATAAAAAAAACATGTTCGTTTTTTCTTGTTTTATTAAGTTGTTTCTTTTGATAGTTTATGTATGTAGTTTCCCTCTTTTTCTCTTTTGTTATTTGCGGCCATTCGATTTTTTTGTGCCAAACATTCTTTATTATATATTAAGTATTCTCTTGTTAGCACCCGAAAACAAACCAGCTCCTGTTGTAGCACTCCAAAGAGACTACTACCCGTCACATACCATCACTTGATAGTTCTCAAATTAGTGAATGGCTAGGCGTTACGAACCCTTACCAATTATTAAAGTAAAATGTTTCATCCACAAATGTTTATCTTTATATTTTTCAACATTTAAAAATGAATTTTAACTTGAAAATGCGATTCTATAAAATAACAAAACAGCAACTGAAAATGCTGTGTAACTTTTTTTTAAAATCTTTATCGACTATAAAATATGCTGCATAGGCAGGGGTTGCAAGTTTTGCTCCAGGTACAACTTGGTAGTAGTAGTAGTAGTAGTATTAATTTATTAACCAAAGGAAATAAAACAGACAAAATCAATCGGTAGCACACCAAAAACGTTGCTTGCGATGGAATTTCCCAAGCGTTGCTTGGGATAATGACATACTTCCCGGTTGGAGGCTTTTTCGTCATTGGCTTTGGCCTTAATTAGTATAAAATTAGGAGCCCGTAGTTGGAAGCTGAGAGTGGATTGAAGATTAGTAGTCAATTTTTCTTCTGAGAAAACAAGCAAGTTAAAAACAATTCATTATTTACAGAGTTACCCTAAATATGACACTTATTATAATACTAGCTATTGGGGTGGCGCCTCGCGCCACCCCAACACCTAGTTTGAGGGGGCGCTTCGCGCCACCCCAACACCTAGTTTGAGGGGGCGCTTCGCGCCACCCCAACACCTAGTTTGAGGGGGCGCTTCGCGCCACCCCAACACCTAGTTTGAGGGGGCGCTTCGCGCCCCCCGCACGCGTAAGTCCTTACGCGCTATTGTAGTTGTGTCCCTGTGTCCCAGTTGTGTCCCACCTGTGAATATAGATAGATATATAAATGTTTTTAGCTACGGAAAACTCGCGAATATACAAAATTCTCGGCTGTCCCATTGTCTGTGCATATAAATAGATTGTCAGGTTTACCGACTCTTGAACATGCAACATATAATTGTCCATGGGAAAAACAATCTGTATTCAGATCTATACCTCATTATTCTAATGATTGCCCTTGAGCTTTGTTGATGGTGATTGCTAATCGAACATTCCCTGTGTCCCCGTCGTCATTTATATATCCCCCTGTGCCTACCGGCGTCCCCGTTGTAGTTGTGTCCCTGTGTCCCGGTCGTCATTTATATTCCCTGTGTCCCGGTCGTCATTTGTGTCCTGGTCTGTAATTTCTCTTTGAGTGTCACGGTCGTCATTTATATTCCCTGTGTCCCGGTCGTCATTTGCGTCCTGGTCGTCATTTGTGTCTCGGTGCTTTGTTGATGGTGATTGCTAATCGAACATTCCCTGTGTCCCGGTCGCTTTCTCTTTGAGTGTCCCGGTCATCATTTATATTCCCTGTGTCATTTGTGTCCCGATGTCCCGGTCTGTAATTTCGTCCTTCGACAAACATGACGTCAGTCGACACACAAAGATGACGTCACTCGACAGACATAACACACATACAACTTATTTTTATATATATAGATAATACCTGTATTTTATTGAACAGCCAATTAGGAATATACGTTGAATAATTGATTTTGAAGCCTCGTCGTTAAAATACAATTAGTTTAGTGTTGTGTGTTGCATATGAAGATCGTGTTGCTAAAGGACCTAGCTCGGACAATCGTTTAATAATTTTTCCTTGTGTTGTAATGCCGCACCGTTTGAGCTTGCGTTCAAAAAGCAGATTCCTTTTGGATAGTGATACAATCAAATGTTATGTTTTCCTTTAGAATAATGAACGAACATTAAAAGAGAAAAAGAAAAATGATATTTCGAAGCCATTCTACTGGAGTCGGCATAGATTATACGGGTTAAAACACTAAAAATATTACCTCCCCTCAAAAAGATTTTTCGGGGAAAGAGAAATTTTGTCAAACAGCAAACAGACAGGTGATTTTTAAGAAAAATTGACCATTATTTCAGCTTAGCTGTATTTTAGAGGAGAGCGGAATGGCGGTCTTGCACCCTGAGACTCCAGGTCAAGTCAAAAATCCTCCTTGAGGATTTTTGACATTTGACTACATTCTACAAATTAGCAGGGTAGCCTCCCCATTTTTGAAAATTATACGAGTGATGTTATTTTTTATCCCCCCCACCTAATTAAGTTTAAAGTCACTCCAGAAAAGAGTGTCCCTGTGCAAAGTGATTTAAATCTGAGTTTTTTTTCAAAAAAAACGTTTGTTTTTTGTTTTTTCTTTTTCCAGGATTTTTCCTGGATCATAAATATGGGGGAGGTCATAAATATGACCTCCCCCCAAAAGAAATTATTTGTTTTTTTTTCAAAAAAACGTTTGTTTTTTCTTCTTCCAGGATTCATGATCCAGGCTGTTTTCCTTCCAGGATCAAACACTATAAATATGATCTCCCCCCAAAATATAGTTTTCGGCGAAAGAGAAATTTTGTCAAACAGCAAAACAGACCGGTGATTTTTAGGAAAAATTGACCATCATTTCAGCTTAGGTGTATTTTAGAGGAGAACGGAATGGCGGTCTTGCACCCTGAGACTGCAGGTCAAGTCAAAAATCCTCATTGAGGATGTTTGACATTTGACTACATTCTACAAATTAGCAGGGTAGCCTCCCCATTTTTGAAAATTATACGAGTGTTGTTGTTTTTTTTTAATCTTAACTTTATCGTTAAAAGTGACATATTTTTTATCCCCCCCCCCCAATTAAGTTTAAAGTCACTCCAGAAAAGAGTGTCCCTGTGCAAAGTGATTTAAATCTGAGTTAAATTATTATTTTTTTTCTTAAAAAACTTTTGTTTTTTGTTTTCTCTTCTTCCAGGATTTATGATCCAGGATCAAACACTATAATTATGACCTCCCCCCCAAAAAAAATTCAGGGAAAGAGAAATTTTGTCAAACAGAAAAACAGACAGGTGATTTTTACGAAAAAATGACCATCATTTCAGCTTAGCTGTACTTTAGAGGAGAACGGAATGGCGGTCTTGCACCCTGAGACTGCAGGTCAAGTCAAAAATCCTCCTTGAGGATTTTTGACATTTGACTACATTCTACAAATTAGCAGGGTAGCCTCCCCATTTTTGAAAATTATACGAGTGATGTTATTTTTTATCCCCCCCCCCTAATTAAGTTTAAAGTCACTCCAGAAAAGAGTGTCCCTGAGCAAAGTGATTTAAATCTGAGTTTTTTTTAAAAAAAAAAAATGTTTGTTTTTTGTTTTTTCTTTTTCCAGGATTTTTTCCTGGATCATAAATATGGGGGAGGTCATAAATATGACCTCCCCCCAAAAGAAATTATTTGTTTTTTTTCAAAAAAACTTTGTTTTTTCTTCTTCCAGGATTCATGATCCAGGCTGTTTTCCTTCCAGGATCAAACACTATAAATATGACCTCCCCCCAAAATATAATTTTCGGCGAAAGAGAAATTTTGTCAAACAGCAAAACAGACCGGTGATTTTTAGGAAAAATTGACCATCATTTCAGCTTAGGTGTATTTTAGAGGAGAACGGAATGGCGGTCTTGCACCCTGAGACTGCAGGTCAAGTCAAAAATCCTCATTGAGGATGTTTGACATTTGACTACATTCTACAAATTAGCAGGGTAGCCTCCCCATTTTTGAAAATTATACGAGTGTTGTTTTTTTTAATCTTAACATCATCGTTAAAAGTGAGATATTTCTCACCCACCCCCCTAATTAAGTTTAAAGTCACTCCAGAAAAGAGTGTCCCTGTACAAAGTGATTTAAATCTGAGTTTTTTTCCTCAAAAAAAAAAACGTTTGTTTTTTGTTTTTTCTTCTTCCAGGATTTTTTCCTTCCAGGATCAAACATTATAAATATGACCTCCCCCCAAAAGAAATTTTCGGGAAAAGAGAAATTTTGTCAAACAGCAAAACAGACAGGTGATTTTTACAAAAAATTGACCATCATTTAAGCTTAGCTGTACTCAAGAGGAGAACAGAATGGCGGTCTTGCACCCTGAGATTGTAGGTCAGGTCAAACAAAAATCCTTCTTGAGGATTTTTGACATTTGATTACATTCTACAAATTAGCGGAGTAGCCTCCCCATTTTTGAAAATTATAAGAATGTTTTTTTTTGTCTTAACATTATCGTTGAAAGTGAGATATTTCTTATCCCCCCCCCCCAATTAAGTTTTAAGTCACTCCAGAAAAGAGTGCTGGCATTGTCCCTGTGCAAAGTGATTTAAATATGAGTTAAATTATTTTTATATTTTTTTCAAACCGTTTTTTTTCTTCTCCCAGGATTAAGGATCCAGGATTTTTCCCATCATTGACCATTGTAGGTCAGGCTAAAAATCCTCCTTGAGTATTTTTGTCATTTGACTACATTCTACAAATTAGCGGGGTAGCCTCCCCATTTTTGAAAAAAATACGGGTTTTTTTTTTTAATCTTAACATTATCGCTAAAAGTGAGATATTTCTTATCCCCCCCCCCAAATAAGTTTATAGTCACTCCAGAAAAGAGTATCCCTGTGAAAAGTGATTTAAATCTGAGTTAAATTATTTTTTTTTCTTTAAAAAAAAAACGTTTGCTTTTTGTTTTTTTTCTTCTTCCAGGATTTTGTCATTTGACTACATTCTACAAATTAGCGGGGTAGCCTCCCCACTATTGAAAATTATACCAGTGTTGCTGTTTTTTTTTTTAATCTTAACAATTTCATTAAAAGTGAGATATTTCTTATACCCCCCCCCCCCCGCCCAATAGGTTTAAAGTTACTCCAGAAAAGAGTGCTGGCAGTGTCCCTGTGTAAAGTGATTTAAATCTGAGTTAAATTATGCGTTTTTTCTCTTTTTTAGGAAATACGTATTCGCACCTAGATGTCGAGGGGTCATTTCGAAAAGGTCACATAAAACACGCTCTCAAGAAGGAAGATACTTAAAATTACACAATTTAAGGTATGTTTTCAAACTCTTAGTTTCCGTTGAAAGGCCAAGCATTAACCAACAGGTCAAGGATTTTCCTTGTTCAATAGTCCTGTAATCCAGTTCTTCGTGTTAAGATCTCCAAGACATAAAATAAATACCACTGAGAGAGGAATTCATTCAAACTACACAGCGTTGAATGGAGTTAAAATACACCGGACATCATTCTTAAATACACAAACGGGGAAATGGCTAGGATTATCTATCCAATTAAATTCGAGACTTACCGCATAAACCGAAAAAAATCATTCGCATAGTGTTTTAATTGCCTAAAAATAATATCAAAATATTTTAATTTAATAGTATACACCGTAGGGCTTAAGATAAAAAACGTATAATAAACAATCGATTTATGGCCCTAAAGTTATAGGGATTAAAAATGCACGTTCTAGCAGCGTGCTGAATCTCTGTTTTAGGGTATATAGCAAAATTTTTCATGCAAAAAACTTATTTTTTTTGCCAATGACGTTCATTTAGCCATAGAAATGTTAAAAAAAAAAAAAAAAAAAACAGCAAAAAGACTAACAACGTTGGAATGAAAGCTAATATTTACTATCGTTCGAGAATACATATTTTATGCTAATAACTCAAATATAAATTCTGGTTTCAATATAGTCTTACAGTTCTTTAATCTAGTTATGTAGTGTTTAATTCGCCAGTTGATGAGGATGTTCTTGAGTTTCCACGCACCCACCATGCAATATCGGCATACAGAGCAGAATTGCCGAAGGACCATTGCAGCTAGGCCTCTTAGGATAGTTCAATATAGTCTCAGAAAAGACGGCTCACGCATCAACAACAAACGAAAATGGAACTGATCGAGAAACTAATACAAATCAAATAAGGCATCCGTTGTCAATTTCCAAGTGATTTTTCTTTTCAAGCTCTTCTAGCGAAATCATGAAGGTTAAATCAGAGACGTCAACTGTAGGGGAGGTAGGGCATTGGCCCCCCCAAAATTTTCTACTCCTCCTAGATTTTTGAAAAAAACTTTTTTGGTACTTCCATCCAAATATATCTTTTTTCGGGTACTTCCATTGAATTAAAAATGAAAACAACACAAGTCCCCCCTTCAGTTTTGAAAATGCGTTTACCACCCTTAAATTTCATGAACTGACGGCACTGGTCAATTACGGTAAGCTGAACTGCCCAATGCTTGTTTATAGATCAATTCCAGCCATTCTTGCTAGCAAAATGCCTCAAGACAATGTATTTGTAGCAGTTT
The DNA here is from genome assembly GCF_032884065.1 of Artemia franciscana. Classification (NCBI taxonomy): domain Eukaryota; kingdom Metazoa; phylum Arthropoda; class Branchiopoda; order Anostraca; family Artemiidae; genus Artemia; species Artemia franciscana. The sequence continues at coordinate 27,022,742 of NC_088875.1, forward strand.
ACATTAGCGTTAAAATACCTTGTTTTTTTTAGAAGGGTCTTTTGTTCTTACTTCCTCCCCTTTTTACAGGTCCTGCAGTGTATACGATTACATTGATAATTGGTATAACTTAATGTGATTTTATGTATAACTTAATGTCATTTTAGGTCTTCAGAGAACGAAAGGCAAGACCTACAGAAGTTCCATTTACCGCTGACAATTAGACAATGGATAAGCAGGCTTGATTTTACAATGAATGACTGACGACTGAACGAGGTTTGCAGCCATCAACAGAATAAGAAATAACTTTTCAGGATAAAATATTTTAATATTGAATTTTGCAAGTGTTTGTCTATCATTTTAGAAAATTTTGCTCACTCTAAAAATTAAAGCATTAACTCTTATGTATCAATATTATAAACTATATTGAAATAGGAAAAATTTCAATATATCTTTGAGGACATATTTTTCGTCCTTTGGAAACAAATTTGGGCTATATATTTGCACATTAGGGGTGAGGGGATATGGAGTTATAAGTACAGCGGGTCTGCATGCAAATGTGTCATCTACAATTATATTATGAAGCAAGAATTGTTTTCTGACTTCAAACTTTCCGAATACTTTACCCCCCCCCCCTAATGTGAAAATATATAGCTCAAATTATCCCATCTATTCTCCTAATTCTCTTTGTCTTTTCTCACGCTAAGTTGAAAGAAACTAAGGAAAGAAATCTGTTTATAATGCGTCAATGCATGAACAACTTGTGCTGCAGGGGATATATCATACAAGTACCTATGATTGTTTTACCAATTGAATAGCTATAGCTTGGAGCATACAAAGATACGCCAGACCTCAATGTTTTGAGCAAAGCCAGTGAACATATTATCCACTGTGTCAACGGGTCAGACCATAGGCTTACCCCCTTCAAGCCAATCGCAGCATGTTGAGCTCTTTCAGTCAATAGATAGTCAGAAGACACATACTTCGTAAAACAAAACACAACAGCTATAACTTCTGCATATTCATCAATCTTATTCTTAATTTCGGAAGTCCCGCTTCAGTAAGTCATATAAAACATGAAATTAATTCAAAATGTACTCCAGTATACAAAACCAACTTCAGGTGTTTATCAAAGAGTTGTATCTTTTTTACTGTGAGACTACGAAAATTTCTTGGGAACAGTCGAACTTTTAAACAGGACAGATTAGAGAAGAACCAGAACAAAGTTTGGAAGCTATATCCCCTCATCATCACCCCAACAGCAGGAGAGGATAGAAAATCAACGAGTCCCTTGGTTTTAAACAAAAAAGCCCATGGATGCAATTTGAAACTTGGGCAACAGATAAGATAGATAAAACATTTCATGATCTACTAGGGGCGACACAAATTTAACTCCTCCGCCGGGAAATTTGTAAGCCTCAATATACCAAGATTCAAAATCAAGGTACATTGTTTTTTTGTTTGCAAAAGTTGCATAAATCTGCAGCTTCTGAATAATTAAAAGGAGAGACCACTCCGCAAAATTGTGCAGAAAACATAAATGGAATTATTTCCACATGTTTTTCCATTTTAGAGATTCAAAGGTTTCCACAGTAAACTACGAATACTAACTTATTCTATAGAATATTCGTAACATAAATTATAAAGTGATGGTGTTAACAAAGTTTATTCAAAAATATAGGCTGGGATTTTTCTTACTACAAACATGCTTCTAAAGACGTTTAAGTGTTCAAAACAATTTAGTAGCCATACTTATAAAATAGTAAAAATTAACAAATTGGCTCCAAAAACACCTTAATTAGAGAACATAATTTGACATTATTGGACAACAGGAATGTAAACTAGGACGGATAAATAAACACATACGCATGATTCACAACACTAACGATTAGAAACAGTTAGATTGACTAAGGCAAAAACAAGCAACAGTTTAATCTAACATTCAATAGACTGGTAAAAATGACTAAGGTCAATAACATAGCACTTGAGAGTACATGTGATATGCGGCCCTATCCCCAACCCGAGGCTTATAAATCATCCAAACACATAAGGAGCTCTGTACTCGCAGTATGATTCCATCATTGCGCATGTCGAAGCTGCTGAACCATTTCTCTTACACAAACACAATTCTTTGAAATATATTTTAGCAGAAAATAAAATTTGTTGTTAATGCCTAAGTCTTACAACTGAACAAAAAAATTTTGAATTTGCAATATGTTTTACAAACTCAAAGGAATATGTCCTGCAGTTTGAGAGTCACTGGACTAAAGCATTGCAGATTTAGCTAAAAAGATATGATCTCACCAGATAAGCTGCTTTGCAAGTATCATGGTGATCTGCAACATTTCAGAAAACCCTCAAAAAAGAAGCATAAGGCATTTTGTGACGTTGTAACTGGTTTCGAATATAACTTGCATTAACTAAAAACTGTTAATGACAGATAGGCCTATATAAATTATGCATTACGTTTAAAAAGCTCCAAATAATTTTGTTCCCACACAGAAAAAAAAAAGTTTCGACGGAGAATGGGGATTTCATTTCAAAGCAAGTGGTTAGAAATAAAGGTTTTCCCCTTGGCCTCAGACGTCCAACTCATATCAACCATAACTCCAGCTTCAGCCTCTTTACCCTAACCCCCTAATTGCTAGCAATTTTACTCCTGCAGAAAACTATGTCTTAAATCTTAATTCCTTTTATCTCTTAATCTCTTAATTCTTCAAAATAATAACTGTAAGAAAATTCACAGTCTACTGATGTGACTGGAATATATAAGATATAGTGCCACAGATTAGAGCCTCTTTTTAAGGTTGATATCCATATTGGATTACAAAAAGAAGCGGGGGGGGCACTTTTTTTTAGCTTAAAAACAAGGAAAGGTATGCTTTCCGTACAATCTGAAATAATCAGAGACCATTCAACCGTTTGGACGTTTCAAACACATGGTGTTAACGTCAACATTTTCCTTTGAAGATGTGGATCATAAATCACAAACCACGTGGTAAACGTATTTGAAGATCGAGGTTTAATTTATTTTCTATAATAGCAGTCCCGAACCATTTTCCATGGCAGGAGAGCCCACAAAGGTGACCAAGTAAAAAATTAGAAGCCCATCAAGCCATCAGTTTGACTGGTGTTTATATATACGCTAACGAATCCAAACAGATTTCTTTCTAATGATTTTTTTTGCACAATTACCTGTCGAATATGAAACATTTACTAAAAATAACAAGTTATTTTCTAGTACAAGTAAAGAGGGTTTTCAATGGACACAGGTTGCCGCTCCCTCTACCCCTATTCTTTACCCAAAAGCTTGAATAGCGACTTCTGAAAGCAATCAAGAGAGCAAAAAAATATAGCCAGGTCAATAATTGCAAGTGACTTGTTTTCCAATTGCCTTTAAAAACCTTCAAACTGAAAGTTTTATTTTCCAGAGGGAATACAAACAAATACCCATTAGACGAAAACCGTAGCTTTTTATCATGTTGGTCTTGTTTTAGATTATTCCACCTTAAAAAAAGTCAAACTGTACCGTAGAGGCGTGGATTGAGGGGACAGAAATCTGTAACCATCCTAATTGGTAAAACTGTTTAAAAACTTTGTTTAAAAATTTATGCTTTGTATATCCGCTCGACAGTTCTGGACATGTTTTATAGTGCAGTTTTCATCAAGATCGTACCTTTTTCGGGGATTGTTTCTTTCTTTTGTAAAATTACGCAGATTTTCCTCTGATTATTCTTGATGGGTAAATTTAAACTTACTAAACTTTTGGTTTCTATTGGCAAGGTTTCTTATTTTAATAGTTGAAAACAAAAGTAAATTATGCTTATCATAAACTAAAAAAAAAAAAGACGTGATTGGGTTATACCAGCATTTTAAGCAGAAAAGCATAAAAACATCGATACTAAAAAGAAAAGAAAAAATATCAAAGCTATTTTTTAAGGAAATAACCTGAAAAGTTAAGAACGATATACAAGTTTGACTCAGTCTTATTTGAAGAAAAAATGAATTATTTCAATCAAATCGTGCCATTCATTCGTAATAATAGGCTATTATAAATATTTATAAGAAAACAAAACAACAATTCGTTAAATTAGGTGCAAAAAATTATCGTAGTAACTCATTTTGGCCAAACAAGTACTACAACAAGACAGTCATAAATAAAAAAAACTGTTGGTTTGAATTTACTCAGGTATTTACAAGTATCAACAATGAAGTAAGTCGTAGTAATAAAGAAGAAAAAAACTTCAAAATTTAGTAAATTCAGAATTGAGGTAAATGGTAAAAGGTAAAGGATACGGCATTAGACTTTAAAGTCCATACCGGCGGTGCTGATCTCAGTTTCTTGGCCCTTCACCCAGGAAGTGCAATGGGAGGTAGGGGGCCAGCCATCCTGTACTTTCGCACACCCTTCCTGTTTACCTTCCCCAGATTTCTTCAGGTACCCATTTGGAGCTGGGTCGAGCTTATGCAACAAAAATAGCTTATGCAACAAAAATAGAATAGAAAAGGAAACTGTGAAACACTTCAGAGTTAATAACTATTTAATAGTTCAGTACTTTGGCATATTCAGAAGCACAACGTTTCCTGAGGAGCTAAGCACTCATAATTTTCTAAGAGGAAAACGAAAAGAGTTCAAAGTGAGGCAACTAAAACAATAATACCTTATATGGTGACAATATCACGTTTATCTTTAGTGTATATTTTTCGTTTAAAGAAAAAGAAAGAAAGAAAAGAAGAAGAAAAAAAAACAGCGACAGAAAACCAAGAAACACACATCAGCTTCTGTTTCAAAATGTATATAGCAAATAATTTGGAAGAACAATACACTATACTGCGTCCCTTTGGTAACCCTTTTTAGTATGTATTAGATTACGTTTTCTTTTTTTCCTTTTTATCATTTAAACACAACAAGCAATAATTTAATGAAAAAATATCCGTTTTAATTACAAAATTTTCGGAAATGAAAACTTCTCAGAAATATGGAAGAGAAGGAAAGATGCGGGAATTGCAATTTTTTTCGCAAGTCGGAGATTTGAAATGAGTGACGCAAATCGGATTAATCGACCCAAGCGCTGTGTCTGAGAATCCCCCAAGAGCTGCCGAAAACTTCCCTGTGAGGTGCTAGTAGCTGCCGACAGATGGTTTGGCCATCTTTGAACAAGAAATATCTATTCACTAGAATTGAACGGTGTAATTTGCTATGGGGAACAACTGCCCCTCCCAGACCTAGATTTGCCCCCCCCTATCCCCATCTGAAATTTAGTCTCTTCATAAATCCTGTCAAAAGTAAGATAAACCTTCGTAATTCAAGCAGCCACAGAAATGGGTCAGTTTATCTGACCCATCTTTACGTTTATATCTTAACCTTTATGATACTAAATGGCTTACTTTTTCAGTGTCATTTTCACTTGATTTGGGAAAATTTTCTCCAACTTTGCCCCCGCCACTCGCCCCAGAATTTTGACGGAATTAGACCACTTCTAGAATTAACGCGATGAAATTCAGTGTCATTAGATTATGCCTTAACCGTTCAAGGCTTTATACACTTTTTCTTGTTTACAGTGTAATTTCATTCAATCAGTTGTTTAATTCTGCTTATAACGATGGATTTTGCATATGATAGCGCTATTTAGTGTCTTTAAAATTTAAACGTATATGAACAACTTTTCGCTTTAATAACTTTCACTTTTTAACATTTTTAACAACTTTTCACTTTAACAGCAATTGTCATAAGCTATAATATTAGTAAAGAACTACAATTTGCGAAAAATATCATTGCACCTGATTGTGCTTAACCTAAATGATAATTAGACTGAAAGTATGCACTAGCAGATGTAATTTAGTGATAAATGTGCAGGCACAGTCATTAAGTTATTGAAAAGAATTCAAAAGCCATATGCAACAAAATAATTCTGCTTAGGGTGATAAAAGATGATGTAAATTAAGCCAGATCGAAACAAAATTTTGACCTAGGGTTCTTAACTTCTGAAACTATTAATCGTATATATATATATATATATATATATATATATATATATATATATATATATATATATATATATATATATATATATATATATATATATATATATAAAACACACCCAAAGATACCAAATTTGCCATGGATGTATATGACTAAATTTTAAATAAAAATGTAAACATAAAGATTCGCTGTAGATACTGCAAGATATTGACTAGTCCTAAGTTTCTGACGTCGCTAGTTAAGTAACTTGACCTAGCTAAAATTGTTTCCTTTTAGAACAAAACAATTAAAAATCTTTCCAAATCCCCAAAAGCAAAAATGTTCACCGATACAAAATCACAACTTGAAGATTGTCCACGAATATCAACATTCTTCGATATATCTAAGCTAAAAACTATTTATCTAAACTATAGGAGCTCGCAGCTCAACATAACGAAAAATTAAGGCACAGATGGCGGAACTATTTAAACGTCTTAACTACTAAGCTTTGAACTACTTTGTACTACACTTGGAATGTCTGTCGCAGAAGTAGAGCCGGAAGGTTTATTAATCGACTTTCCATACAGGAGCAGCTCTGGAACGGCGGCATAGCGGCGGGCTTTGCGTTCGGTGCAGGGTGAAGGTGGTACGTTAGATGTAGATGGTGATGCCAGAAATGATCTTAAAACAATTCTTAAATTAGTTGATGCAAATGGAAGCAAAACTGCTATATATTCCTATGCTGCTTCCTAAATCTTAATACACCCAATTTTTACTCTATTTTACGTCGAGTAGATTGACTGCGAAGGTCATAATCAATGACTGCAAATGTGATAAAGAACCTTCAAACAAGAAAAACTACAAGGGGAAGTTTTGTAATGAGAAGACCGTTCCAGCATTTGAAACAAAGTTCAAGAAATTTTTTGAAGATTCTTCTCTCTGAGGTATTTTCCTCTAGATAGATACACAGATACTTTATTTGTGATTGAACCGAAAACCCAGTATTCCACATCTACAGTACATACAAAGTGACCCAACAATAAAAAGCAAAATAAGCACAACAGAATATACAAAAGAAACACTACAGATTAGAAAAAATCGAGAAAAAAAAAACAACTATGAAGGAAGTTATTAGCGTATTCAGCAATTCAATAGCGTATTCAACTAAAAAATAGAGAGAAAAAAAAACTATGAAGCAAGTTATTAGGATTCAACTAAATTCAGTATTCGAATCAGTTTGTAGAAATGAGAAATTGTAGTGCTAAGGACCTTGTGAGTAGAAACATTAACTAAGGATTATTTAATTGTAAAAAGATTACCAACTCATTTAAACGTCTTATCAAGATTGAGTATGTTAACTTGATATTTTCAGGCTAACCTTGATTGAAGCAAGAGACCTGAAACGCTTGGAGCCCTTGTCGAACTGTAGGCGGTAATGGACGGTAAAGGACGACCCTTGTCCATAGATACCCGAACTCTAAAAAGCGGGATTTTGGTAACAGTTGACCAAAGTATCTGCAACAAGCGATAATTCCAAAACCGTCAAATTCCATAATTTTAGGTTTACCTATCAAGGCTACTATAATATTATAATATTACAAAAACATAAGATTTTATATCCTTCCCGAGAGGTTTGCATCAGGAGAGGGCTCATCGAATTGAAAGTGTTAATTTATAGCGCTCTTCTCACGTAACAAATATCGCAACCCGGTGTCAATGGTCATTATAGTTCGTTTACGCGGCTATTACAACTATTGTAAGTAATGCATAGTTAGGCAGCACTGATTAGGAGAGAGGCTAGTAGAACTTCAGTGAGAAATAGGCCCATGACCATTAAAAGTGCATTTTCACGCCCAGATTTAAAATATTTACGAGAGACCCTTCAAATCAATACGGAGAGCAAGAGAGAAATTTCTAAGGCTACAAGCATCGTCAACCTTCTGCCCTTTTGTTAAAGTACGACTTTTTTTTTTTACATCTCAATGCTTCGACGATGAAAGGGCTCAAATTTTTTGTATTTGCTTCAAACACTAAAAATTATTTGTTCAAGAGTTTCGAAAGGCAATAGGTAAATAAAGTAATTGCAACTACGAACTGGCTATAGTTGTTGTACAAAATGCTTTCAGGAAAGTGATTGTAAAATACATAACCCGTTTGTAAACCCCTTTGCTCGGTAGTACGAACAGGTAGCCTGCAGCCTATTTACTCAACGATTGCTCAGTTTTCGTCTTGCTTCGGCCAACAATGCGTGTACCCTGTCTCCAATCACATTTTTAAACAATGCGAATGTTTTGTCTCCAGCTCCTTTTGTCAATAGTGCGTCCGCTTCCTCTCTGATCCCCTTTGCTCAGGAGTGCGAACACTCCACCTCCGACCCCCTTTAGTCAAACTCTATACACTTCGTCTTCACCCACTTTGATCAGCCTCACCAGCGTCTCATTTTTTACCCCGCTTGGTTTGCATGATGATTTTCTTAGACTAAAATGACCCAAATACAGGTTTTTCAAGCGGAACTGTATTCTGAACTTGTTGGTTACAGATCTAAGACTACTATTGCAGCAGCATATAAGTTCATGCATAGAACATAAGTACTTCAAAAATAGCACTTGATTTCCACCAAGTTGGCATTTAGAGCTTTCCGAGGTTGTTAGTCACAAATATCACTCTAATATCTTAATAAATGAGTCGAAAGTAAAAATAAGAGTAGTATCCCTTCAACATATCCGCCCACCGCCCCATACCAATGTACTACTGGAATCACTAACTCCAATTGGTCCCATGACAGCCCTACCCCAATGTGCATTGGAGTTGCTAGCCCCTTGTACCCAGCTATATTTCTACGACAGCTATAACATTTTCCGGAAACATAACCTGCAAAGTTTAATTTCTTCAGTCAGTTCGTTTAAGCTGGGCCCTAGACATGGCGTTAGCTCAACTTCCGGCGACAAGGAATTCCTGAAAATACATCGTGAATATCAAAATATTTGATATAAAGGGATTGGAATTGGACCTAGTTAATATCAGTTGATAAACCAAGTTTGATCCAGCAGGATGTCTAAAAGAAATTTTGGCAAGAACTCTAATATAGAAAAGTTTGTAATTTATAGACGTTTTTGTTGTATGCTTAATGGATAGGAACTGTATCTCACAGAGTTTTGGTTTACCAAAAGAAATTTGTAGTCCCCTTTTGTTACCGAATTGTATGTAAATCATCTACAGTTTTAAAATAATCCCTCCCTACTAGCCATTCTTGAGCTATTGAATTCGATTCGTGGAATATTTAGAACCTTAACCTTCAGTAGAGGGTAAAGAGCAATATCAAATCTAAAAAAAAGCATTTACCAAATTTTATGTGTTTGTATATCATATATAATCATTAGTTTTGAAAAGAAACACCCCTTCCTACTAATTATTCTTAAACTTTTGAATTCGGTCCATGGATTACTTTTGAACCCAAATCTTAACATGATTATTAGTTGAATACGCATCATTAGTTGAGTACGACAGGGTCCATCTCCCCTTAAAATATTTTTTCTGGTTGCGAACGAGATATTGATAGACTTAGTATCGTAATGAACACGTTAGGGTTAAATACTCCTCGGAAAAGGGGAGGGAGAGGGGGGATGGCAAATTTTTAAGAGGGAAGGGGTAAATTTTTTTACTTAGATTTTTAAAATTAATTTTTCAACTTTTTTTCATGTCTCAAAATCACACTGAATACTTATATCTTGCAATATGAAACTTGTAAAAAAAAAAAAACAAAAAAAAACACATGTGCCATTTTAAAACACAAAATGAAGATGATACCAATATGTCAGTCATGATATTTTCTATCAGAAAAATAATGTTTGTAGTGACTTTTTTCTTTTTTTTTGAACTTTAGGACTTGGATTTCTTATTGGTCTTGGATTTTTTTGGGACTTTAAATTTTCTTGGGCACTTATTTTAGAACTTATTTAAAACTTATTTGGAATATATGGAACTTATGTTTTGGAATTATTTTGGAACATGGGCCTTTTTGGACTTACATCTATACAATTTTTTGGACTTGAAATTCTTTTGCGCTAAGAATTATTTTATGATTTAGAATTTTTCTTCAGAACCTAGAAATTTGAATTTCAGAAACTATAACATAAATGAACAATGAAACATTTTTAATTCTAGGACAATGGAATATTGCGATTTCTCTTGCAATTTGTTTCAGGTCAAACCGCTCCCTTCCTGGACTCTGAGGCTTTGACATAAATGTCTCCATGAGCTGATTATTTTGCACTGACTTCGTATCATGGCTATGATGCATAACTTAGTAAAAAGCCAACGGCGGCCTATAGTAACAGAAGTCCGAAAGCTTGTCATGCGGCAACACTACAGTGAGAAAATTTTCATTTTCGGCTGACCCAGGAATTTTAAATATTATTTAATGAAATCTTAATAGTTTGATGTTGTTGCAAAATCTAATTTATGAGAAATTTCGAAAAAAGACAGATATTCATTGAAAATGGCTTCGAACTGAATGACAACATTGGTAACACCGTGATAGAACAAGAGCTAAGAGCTCACATGGCACTTGTGACGAGGCCAGAAGAGCCCAGAGCGCATATTTTATGAAAATATTTTATGACAAAATTCTAAGAATCAATAGATTAATTTAAAAGGAAAATCAGAGGCTTAATGCCAGTCGGAATTTAAAATAAGAGCTCTGAGTCACGAAGTCCTTCTAAATATCAGAATTCATTAAAATCCGATCACCCACTCGTAAGTTATAAATACCTCATTTTTTTTTACTTTTTCCTCTCCCTTCAGCCCTCCAGGAGGTCGAATCAGGGAAAACGACTTTATCAAGTCAATTTGTGCAGCTCCCTGACACGCCTACCAATTTCCATCGTCCTAGCACGTCCTGAAGCACCAAACTCGCCAAAGCACTGAACCCCACCCCCTAACTTCCCCAAAGAGAACAAATCCACTACGGTTACGTCAATCACGTATCTACGACATTTGCTTATTCTACCCACCAAGCTTCATCCCGATTCCTCCACTCTAAGTGTTTTCCAAGATTTCCGATTTCCCCCTCCAAGTCCCCCCAACGTCAACAGATCTTGTCAGGATTTGAATTAAGAGCTCTCAGACATGAGTTCCTTCTAAATATCAAACTTCATTAAGATCCGGTCACCAGTTCTTAAGTTAAAAATACCTCAATTTTTCCAAATTAACACCCCCCTAGCTCCTCCAAATAGAACAGATCCGTAGCAATTATTTCAATCAGGTATCTATAACTTGTGCTTATTCTTCCCATCAAGTTTCATCCCGATCTCTCCACTCTAAGCGTTTTCCAAGATTTCTGTTCCCCCCCTCCAGCCCCCTATGTCCCTGGATCCAACTCGAGTCGAAAATGGAGCATCGGAGACATAAGACTCTTTTATATATCAAGTTTCATTAAGATCCGATCACCTATTCGTAAGATAAAGATACCCAAATTTTCACGTTTTCCAAGAATTGCGTTTTCCCCCTCCAACTCCCCCCAATATCCCAGGATCCAGTAAGAATTTAAAATAAGAGCGGTAAAAGCACACGATCCTTCGAAATATCAAATTTCATTAAGATCTGATCACCCGTTCGTAAGTTACATATGCCTCCTTTTCTCTAATTTTTCCGATTATTCCCCTCCCCCCAACTCCACCAACAGAGCAGACCCGGTCCGGTTATGTCAGTCACGTATCTTGGACTTGTTTTTATTCTTCCAACCCAGTTTCATCCTGATCTATCCGCTTTAAGTATTTTCCAAGATTTCCGGTCCGCCTTCCAACTGTCCACCCCCAATGACGCAGGATCTGGTTGGGATTTAAAATAAGAGATCTGAGTTACAAAGTTTCATGAATATTCGATCACTCCTTCATAAGCTAAAAATAAGCCATTTTTTCTGATTTTCAGAATTACCCCCCCCCCCACCCAGCTCTCCCAAATAGAGCGGATCCATTCCGATTATGTCAATCACGTACCTAGGACTTCTGCTTATTTTTCCCACCAAGTTTCATCCCGACCCCTCCACTCTAAGCGTTTTCCAAGATTTTGGACCCCACTCCAAACTCCCTCCAATGTCACCAGATCCGGTCGGGATTTAAAATAATACCTTTGAGACACGATATCCTTCTAAATATCAAATTTCATTGAGATCCGGTCACCCGTTCGTAAGTTAAAAAATACCTCATTTTTTCTAATTATTCAGAATTAACCCTCCCCCCCAACTACCTTAAAGAGAGCGTATCCGTTCCGGTTATGCCAATCACGTATCTAGGATTTGTGTTTATTTTTCCCATCAAGTTTCATCCCGACCCCTCCACTCTAAGCGTTTTCCAAGAATTTAGGCCTCCCCCCCAAATGTCACCAAATCCGATCAGGATTTAAAATAACAGCTCTAAGACACGATATCCTTCCAAACATCGAATTTCATTAAGATCTGATCACCCGTTTGTAAGTTAAAAATACCCCATTTTTTCTAATTTTCTCGATTTAACCGTCCCCCACTCCCCCCAGAAGGTCGAATCGGGGAAACGAAAATTTCTAATTTAATCTGGTCTGTTTCCTGATAGGCCTGCCAAATTTCATCGTATCTAGCATAGCTGGAAGTGCCTAAAGTAGTAGAACTGACTAGAACAAAAAGACCAATAGACCGACAGACAGACCGACAGAATTTGCGATCGCTATATGTCACTTGGGAGATACCAAGTGCCATAAAAACTTATTCAGGAGAATTGATTAAAGCCCTCAGGGAAATCATCATCTATTATCTAACTTAACTCCTCGTAACGCACAGCCCCCATGTAAATAAAGCCTCGTTAATTCAAAAATATAATCGGCTAATTTAGCTCAACTCGTTTTTTCAAGTTTGACACAAAAGACATGGTCTTAATGCATTAGTTATTTTTGGTTTTGTGATGTGGTTTTGTCCCAGGAATGTTTTAACTAGTTATGATTCCATAATGTAGATGATCCTGCATTATGAAAAAAAGTTCTCCGAATCAGATATCTTTTATAAAAGTGATATTATAATTTTAGTATATCAAAACTGTAGAATGAGAAGAAATTAAGTTATACAGTAATTCAAACTCTGTGTGCCAACACAATAAAGAAACATAATTTGCTGTGAATGAATAAATGAAACCCAGTAAACACAATAATAAAAATAAACAGTTACATGAAGCAAATATATAACAAAATGCCCTATTTGTACTTTGTTGAAAAAGAAAGAAATAAACAGACCAATATAAGCTTAACGTATTTTTTTCCTTGTGTGAAGTATGGCTCCCTTCAGGAGCTAATCGCTCTTTGCATTAAAGTTTTATACCACTTTAATAAAAAAAACCTCTTATTCCAATTAACAACCCTTATCTATGAGCTGTTGTTCCTAAAGGATTGGGACACAAAGTCAAACTTTTTTATTAACATAAAAGGGATAACTTGAACTTGGAAAACAGTACCGCCCACTAAAACACAACAATTTAAATCAAATTTTAACTTTTGCACTTCATAGGTTCAAGAAAACAGAGCTCATTGTATTATCTGTCCATATATATATATATATATATATATATAAAAAAAATATATATATATATATATATTATATATATATATATATATATATATATATATATATATATATATATATATATATATATATATATATATATATATATATATATATATATATATATATATATATATATATATATATATATATATATATATATATATATATATATATATATATATATATATATATATATATATATATAGCCCTATGGGGAAGGGGGCTAGTTTCGCTCTGATCAATTTGTGTCAATTAAAAAGTGCACTAGAACTTTTAAATCTCATTCAAATGGGCCCTCTCCTCGTCTTCTAGGATTACAGGTGTGATTATATTACCCCTGGGAAAAAAACATATAAACACACATGCGTGATTTTTCTTCTGGTAAAAGATGCAAAATTCCAAGGTTTTGGGAGTGTTTCTGAATTTTTCGAAAAGTTGCTAAATTTGGTTTAATCCTGGGTCTCCAAAAGACTTAAAAGGGTATTAAAAGGTATTAAAATAAAACACTCAGGAATTTTTGATTTGACTGCCTGTATGAGGGGTACTGGAGGGCTATTATACCGTTCTTGCTGTTGTGAGTCTTTTCCTATCTAGCATGAGAGATTGAATTCTCATGACTAACTGTGCGTAGGTGGAAAAGTGGGTGAAGGGATTATAAGTGCCACTAGTGTGTTGCAAAATTAGGGGAAGGGGGTGATGGAATTTTTTTACGTACATTTAAATGGTAAAATATTTAATTTTTACTTCATATAGAACGTTTAATGGCTTCTGCTTTCCTAGGGGCATTGCCTCCATCTGGTGTTTACTGTGAGAACATCCCAATAAAGAGAATTGTTCAAAAAATTGACCCAGAAAACCATTCAAATAATGAACCTGCTGTTAACTTTGATACTTAAAGGCCATATTTAATAGAAATGATAGAACTGAAGGCAAGCAACAGGGTTTAGGAGGCAGAAGTAGTATAGTTCATTTGAATTTCAGAAAGCATTGGGTGAAACAGGTCGTAGTACCAAACTGGAAGTAAAGAGCAGCCCCAGCTAATAAAAATGAGGAAATTTTCCATTTTCTGATGAATTGAGAGAATATTCTGGTGAATATTGAACTGTCTTATCTTCCTTACTATATATATATATATATATATATATATATATATATATATATATATATATATATATATATATATATATATATATATATATATATATATATATGTACAAGCATACATAATCCTAGAAGATCTGTAATCCTATAAGATAGGGAGAGGGTCCATTTGAATGAGAATTAAAAGTTCTAGTGCACTTTTTAATTGACACAAATAGATCAGAGCGAAACTAGCTCCCTTCCCATGGACAGTATTTCCCAAAATTCCTCCAATAAAAATTCTGAGACAGCCATTTCGTTCAACATACTTGGAAAGTTCGATAACTATGCCTTTAGGGATAAAGCGGATTCCCCCAGCCTCTTGGGAGTGGACTGAAATTTATGAAATTTGCCCATTTTTTACCCATAGTATTTGTTATTTTTTAATACAAGGACAATTTTTCGGAGGGGGAGGAGATTTTATGCTGGGGTATTTCCCTTGGGGAGAAAGGTTCCCGGGGAAGAACTTCCAAGGAGGGATCTTACACTGAGAAATTTACTCGAATTCCAATACATTTTTTTTTTTTTTTTGTATGAGTACTACTTTCTCTCAGCCAACTCAATTTTACATGTAGAAATGTTCCATAGGAATTGTCCAGGGAATTTTTCAGCAGGGTTTGAATCGTCAAGAGAAATTTTTCATGGAGGGAAAAATTTGGATGAAAAATTTTTTCCGTGGGGGAATTTTCCCTCATGTTTACGGGAGAAATTCCACAAGAACAATTTTCCACTAGGAACGAGGGATTTCTGAGAAACATTTGCCATGTAGGGAACGGGATTTCCGGCATGATTCAGTAAAAATCAGAAATAAAAGTCTTTTTGAAATAAAGATGTGCTAAGGAGATTTTTCACGCAGGGAGTTTTCAGCGAGGATGGAATTGTCAGAGTGCGTAGTTGAGTGGGGGGTTATTTTAATTGAGAGGAACTTTCCATGGAATAATTTTCCATTGGAGGAAGGAATATTTCATGGAGGGGTGCCAGATTTCCCAGCAATACTTGAAAAACTATCAGGAATCAAATTAAAGAAGCAAGTTATTTAAACAGAAATTACGGGCCACGTTAAAAATTACGAAAGGAAATTACTCAGTGTATGGTGGGGCTGCACTGTCGTCAAAACTTCGCTCTTTACGCCAAAGCTTGACTTTAGCATGGCATCAAAATGGAATTTTCTTAAAACCTCCCACAAATAACCGAACACAAAAATGTGTCTCTTTTTTTGCAGATGCAAGATAATAGAGCAGTAGAAACGCGGCATTTTCATTAAGCCCTCTCAGAAATAACTCTTAATATGGATTAAACTTATCTCTAATAACAGCCCTCCCTTCTGGAATTGGTTGCTAGGGGGTGGACCAGCCACATATTGTCATGGTGGCGTGAAATATGCATAGTCTTGGCTCAAAGAAACGTGGCGTTTTTTCATCTCCAATCCTTAAAGGAAGAAAAGAGAAGCGGCTATGTGCCCGGTTAAAGTGCCTATGGCATCACTACTACTGGGTTCTCCGAGAAACATTTGCCACGGAGGGAACAGAATGTCCGCCACGGTTCAGTAACAATCAGAAATAAAAGTTTCTCCAAATAAAATGTGCTAAGTAGATTTTTCAGGCAGATCGTGTGTAAGCAATTTTCAGGGTGGAATTTTCAGCAAGGATGGAATTGTCCACGAAAAATTTTGGGAGCGGGGGAAGCGGGTGGTTCTTTTAATTGAGAGGAACTTTTCATGGAATAATTTTCTGTTGGGTGAGAAAATCTTTAATGGAGGGTGCAAGATGTCCAAAAGAAACTTAAAAAAACAATCAGAAATTAAACTTTAAAAACAAATTTTTTCAACAGTATTTAGGGGGCAAGATTACAACTTAAAATAAAAGAAAATTACTCTGTATACAGTGGGGTTGCCCTGTCATCAAAACTTCACTCTTAACACTAAAGCTTGACTTTTCGCCCCAAATTGTATGCCAAGGTTTATGACCTTTACGCTAAAGTTTGGTATTTTTCTGTAGGATGGGGAGAAATTTCCACGGAAAAATTTCTCCAGGGGGGAAGTTTCCACCGGAGAAATTCCTAACAGATAACTTTACACTAGGGAGAGGGGGAGAGACTTCCGAAAAAATTTGCCACGGAAAAGGGGTGGAATTTCCCTGCATGATTTGGAAACGACCAGAAATAAAAGTATTTTTCAAACGAAAGTGTACTAAGGAGATTTGTTATGCACATTATCCGTGTAAATTTATTAGGGGACAATTTCCGAAGGAAGGGAGGTTACAAATGGAAAAAACTTTCCATGGAGGGGATACTAAACTTCCCGGCATTATTTGAAAAACTATCAGAATTAAATATAAAAAAACAAGTTTTTCAATGGAAAGTAGGGAGCAACATTAAAACTTAAAACAAACAGAAATCATTCCGTGTTTGAGGGGTTGTCCC
This sequence comes from Artemia franciscana, assembly GCF_032884065.1. NCBI lineage: Eukaryota > Metazoa > Arthropoda > Branchiopoda > Anostraca > Artemiidae > Artemia > Artemia franciscana. The sequence continues at coordinate 27,039,829 of NC_088875.1, forward strand.
TCTCCTCAATAGCCTGCTTGTTACGCTAAAGTTAAACTTTTTGCCCATTTCTTTAAGAACAACTTCTTTAATGCAAGGGAAGTTTAATTAGAATAAGAAGTTATTTCAAAGGAACTAAAAAACTTTAGCGTGAAGAGTGACTTTTGAGCAGGGGGGACCCTCTCATATACGGAATAATTTCGGTTCGTTGTCAGTTGTGATATTGTTCCTTGCTTTTAGTTGAAAAAGCTTTTTTTCAAAAGGCAAGGCTAGATAATCCCCCCCCTCCAAAAATTTTCTGTATATTACACAATAACAAATACAATACAATATGTAAAAATGGGCTAATTTCATAAATTACAGTCCATTCCCCAGAGGCTGAGGGGATCTGCTTGATCCCCAAAAGCATAGTTATTAGACTTTCAAAATATGTTGGACAAAATTTTAAGTGCTGGCTATCTCAAAATTTTGATCAGAAGAATTTCGAGATAAATTGTGCCTGGGGTGTAGGCTAGTTGCGCCCTAATATATTTTTGTCAATAAAAAAGTGTACTAGAACTTTTAATGTCCTTTAAAATGGGCCCTCTCCCGATCTTATAGGATTACTGGTGTGGTACTATTACCCATGTGAAAAACAAATAAACACGCATTCGTGATTTTTCCTCTGGGCAAAAATGCAAAATTCCATTTTTCAGGGACTTAAAAAGAGCCCACAGTGAAAAGCAAGGTTCTCTGGTAAGTCGAATCTAATGGTATGATTTCCACCATCATTGCTTCACTTTTTGGGGGTGTTTCTGTATTTTTCGAAAAGCTGGTAAATTTCGTTTAATCCTAGGTCTCCAAAAGACTTAAGGTATTAAAATAAAGCACTCAGGAATTTTTGAGGGAAATGTGGAACAAAATCATACCAAACCACGTCATTCTCGTTGACGAAATCTACGTTTAATTTCTATTGATTTCTAGTAATATATTTTCGACTGTTTGTACGAGTGGTACTGAGAGTTTATTGTACCTTTCTTACTGTTGAATGTCTTTCCTATCTAGCATGAACGATTGGATTCTCATGACTAACTGTGCGTAGGTGAAAAAGTGGTTCGAGGGATTTTAAGTTCCACTACTAGATTGCATATTTTGGGGAACGTGGGGATTGAAAGCTTTCTTCACGTACACTGAAATGATAATTTATTTTATTTTTACTTTATATATAATATTTAAGGGTCTTTGGTTTCCCCAGGACATTGCCTCCTACTGGTTTTTACTGTGAGAATATCCCAATAAAAAGATTTGTTCAAAAAATTGCTCCGGAAAGCTATTCAATTGATGAATCTATTATTAATGTTTATGTTTCAAGGCCAATTTTAACAGAAACTAGACCTACGTTGCCCGGGCAACGTGAAGTGTTGCAGCAACCTTTGTTCGGCTTCGCCGACTAAAGTACTGCGAGAGCAACACTTTGGTATTGTTTCTGGGGTTGTTCCATACTCAAAGTCCCGCTCTTTACGCTAAAGTTTTTTACTGTTTTAAAAAGTAGAGTTGAGAGAAAGAGTCAAACTTCAGCGTAAAGAGCGGGGCGTTGAGAAGGGAACAGCCCCTTTCATATACGGAGTAATTTCTATTCTTTTAAGTTTTCATGTCGCTCCTTACTTTCAGTTAAAAAACTAGTTTTTTTAATTTAATCGAAAGAAGGGACTAAATTGACTTTGCAGCCAGTTGAACTTTATCCTTTTCAATCGTAGACATCATGAGGGATGAAAACTTGGAACAATATCTTATTTAATCTAGTTGGTATTATAAACCCATCCGTAACTTTTCAGATTTAAAACACCATAGGGGGCACTAATTATTACGAAACTACCTCATTGTTTTACGTTATCGTTTGTATTCGTTGCGTAAACACTTAATTCTGTCAGATTTAAAGAGATCGAATAGAATGTGCACCAATTTGCACAAATTTCTAGCCCAAAGTGAACAGATTCTTACAAGTCCCTCTCCCGTGATAGACATCACGTTCACCAGAAACAAATAAATGGGTACACCAACTAGCAATAGCTACAAACCCCTCATCGCTGAAGATGATTGTAGCCCAACAGCCGATTACTACTTACAAGTCCCCTACATGTCTTACCACTGGAACCAAATTGGTTTAACCATCAAATACACCGGAAACAAATAATATGTACACCAACAAGCAAAAGTGGCAAACCCCTCATTGCCAAAGATGATTATGAGCTAACAGCCGTTTCTCGCCCAAAGTGAACCGATTCTTACTTATAAATCCCTCTCCCGTGATAGGCATCAAGTTCATCGGAAACAAATAAATGGGTACACCAACGAGCATAGTTGCAAACCCCTCATCGCTGAAGTTGGCTGTAGTCTAACATCAGATAATTACTTCCAAGTCCCCTACATGTCTTACCACTGGAACCAAATTGGTTTTACCATCAAATACACTGGAAACAAATAATAGATACACCAACTAGCAAAAGTTGCTAACCCCTCATTGCCGAAGGTGATTATTACCTAACAGCCGACTGTTGCTTGCAAGTCCTCTATATGTCTTACAATTTGTATCGGCCTAGATCTCGTTTCAGTGTGTACCTTACTACTGAAGTTGTCAACCCTTTGAAACTTTCAAACTGGTATACCTCACGAAGGAATTTTTGTACCAAAAAATGGATGCCATATACTTTGATCAGCTCATCAAGAGCTATCGATTGCCGTCGAAAGAAAATTCTATCTGTCTTAGTTCAAAAGTTGATTATTTTTTTTTTGCCGTAGGCCAACTTTCTAACGTCACCACTTAGAAAGGAGCAAAGGATAAGCTCCAATTTCTTTAACATTGAGAGAACCATTCCCCTAACATTGAGAGATACCATTTCCCTACCGCAATCCCAAGTCCGAAAAACCGAATGATAAACTCAGCTGAAATCACGAACAGAAATGGGTAGAAACAATAGATGCCAACACTTTCGGACCCGTGGGAAAATGCCACATTTTTTTTTCTGTAAATTTTTCTATTTATCACTCAAAGATGATATATTGGCTGTGGGGCCGGGTAACTGCCGCATATATTTAACACTTATAGATTTTAGTCAATCTTCAATTTGAAAGTGGTGCCTGCCTACTTGCCTGCTAGAACGGAGCTTTCCACTCGAAAGAAGAAACACGGTTTGATGAAACGAAAGCTTGGCTGCACAGCTTCGGATACTCCTCTCTGACATAGGTTATATGACTCCACTTCACTTCGCACACCATAGGCTCTGGCTCGTGGACAAGCAAAAACCATCCTTTTTAGCCCCAGGCAAGAGTTCTGCGGAGCTTTCCAAAATGTAATGTCATATTCATCAATCCAGCCTGAGGTCCACACTTTCCGTAAAAACCGCACAGGTTAGACCCTTACCAGTTTCAGGGAATTAGCTGTGATCGGTGGCATAGAAAAAAAAAGGGACAAAACCAAAGTGTTGCTCTCGCAACACAAAAAAGGGACAAAACCAAAGTGTTGCTCTCGCAACACAATGATAGAACTGAAGGCAAGCAACAAGCCTGGGAGGCAAAAGTAGTATCATTCATTTGAATTTTAGAAAGCAGTGGATGAAACAGATAGTAGCAGCAAACTGGAAGTAAAGAGCAGCCCCAGCTAATGAAAATGTGGAAATTTTCCTTTTTCTGATGAAGTGAATGAATATTCAGGTGAACATGGAACTCCCTGATCTTCCTTAATTATAATTTATATATATACATATAATATATAAATGAATACAAAATGAAGCGTCCAGCACAAGGCTTGGGGGGGGGGGGGGGGCAAAAGTGACCGCTATATTTCAAAGATGGTTGTTTTGTTTTAGATGCATATACTCTATTTTGGAAAGCGAATACAGTAAACGAGCTCTATTTTCTCGAACCTATGATTCTATTTGCTCTATTTGAAGTGCAAAAGTTTCAATATAATTTAAATTGCTGTTACAGTGGGTGGTACTCTTTTTCAAATTCAAGTTATCGCGGGAATGTTATTAAAAACCAAAAGAAATTGAAAAATGAAACAATTATTTTTCAAAGTAAAGTCAAGAGCGAGAATAACACTCAAATAAAAATAAATCGTTCCGTACATGAGAGTTGTTTCCCATCCTCAACTGATTCCTCTTAGTAATAAAGTTTGACTTCGTGTCCCAATCGTTTAAGAACAACAGCTCATAGACAAGGGTGCTTTAATTGGAACAAGAAATTTTTTTTTCTTTCTTTAAATAACTATAAAACTTTAATGCAAAGAGCGATTAGTTCCCAAAGGGATATCCCTCCTCATACAAGGAAAAAAATATATTAGCTTATATTTTTTTTTCTTTCTTTTTCGACAAAGTACAAATGACGCCTTTTGTTATATTTTTGTTCCATGTAATTGTTTATTTTCATTATTGTGTTTACTGGTTTTCATTCATTCATTCACAGCATATTACGTTTTTTATTCTGTTGGAACAGAGAGTTTGAATACTGCATAACTTACACTAGTTAAAATATTCCTTTATAAACTGCCTGGGACAAAATCATGAAATATAACAAAAATTAAGCAATGAATTAAGACCATCCCATTCGCGTCCAACTTATGACAAAACGAGGAGAACTAAATTTGTCGGTTATATTTTTGGGGTAAGGAGGCTTGATTTACATGGGGGCTGTGCATTGGTTAAGCTTGGGGAGTTAAGTTAAATAATAGAAGATGATTTTTCCTAGGGTTGAAATTAATGTGAGGGACATACATGGCGGTTCGAGTTACGTCTAGTTGTGTTAAGTCACAAAGCTCAAAGGAGAGGGGATGACAATTTTTAGCATCCAAGGGATAGGCCATTCTTTTTTCAATTTTCAATTAAAATACTAAAGTTCAGGATGAATGGGAGTTTAGCTAAGTGAATCTTGGGTTGACGCTTTAGATGGATCGAGATAAATTCAGGAATTTGAAATATGTAATGGATTTTGTATAGATTTAAGGAAACTGAAGGACATTAAGAATTTGAGAATTGTAGCTAGTACAATTTCCGAAGTTTTGTGCAATGATTAGAATTTTTCAGCCACAATTTTGTGGCTGAAAAATTTAACTCTAAAGTTAAAAGAAGTTAAAAACTCTAAAGAGTTTTTAACTTCTCATAAGGAAGTATACTTTCATTTTCTTGAACTTTAAGATAAATTCAGGAATTTGAAATATGTAATGGATTTTGTATAGATTTAAGGAAACTGAAGGACATTAAGAATTTGAGAATTTTAGCTAGTACAATTTCCGAAATTTTGTGCAATGATTAGAATTTTTCAGCCACAATTTTGCGGCTGAAAAATTTAACTCTAAAGTTAAAAGAAGTTAAAAACTCTAAAGAGTTTTTAACTTCTCATAAGGAAGTATACTTTCATTTTCTTGAACTTTAAGATTTAAGGATATATGATTAGTCAACAAACAATGATTAGTATACATTATTTTCTCTCATTTGGTTGCATAAATTTATTTTCTCTCACTGTGCCGAAATATAGAAATAGGTTAAGAAGTGTGCTCTGTCTTGAGTGTATACCTTGATTCAAAGTTGGCTTATATGAGAAAAAAAGGTTACTCACGTAGATGGGGTAGAGCTAGGGGTCGTATAAGTAAGGGAAGAATTTGCACACAAATCCAAGCTGGAAATTCCATTAATGACTTCACCCCCTTCTTCAATCATGTTATAGACTTCCATATCAGAGTTCACCAAAACATGCTGTAGCAATTGTTGGTGTATTACATTATTTTGCTTTTCCTAAAAAAAAAAAGGAAAAAAATTCATTATGTTCTCATTGAGATTGAACTCGCGAAATCGTCCTGTGTGTACTCATCTAAGAAGAAGTTCTTGAAAAGCATAATAACACTACCCAGAAATTAATTTTGCAAACTGAATCTTTAATGCTCTACCTGGAATAGGTATCAATGCTTGGCTCAAAAATATAAACTGAAATGTTTCCACAGCTTAAACGTGTTGTTACACATTATTTTTGAAGTTTTTAAACTTTAGAATATTTTGAAATACTCCGTATTATACTTTCTTTTTGCAACATTTATTGTGTTCCTGGTGCCTACTTTTCCGCTAAATTCAGAAAATAGAAAAATATCCAATTTTATCACTAGTATAATTCACTAGACTTGTTCTTTAATTTGTAAAAAAAAACTATTTGTTAAAATCATTTGTTAAATCATTAAATATTTATTAAGAACATATTTGTTAAATATGTTTGTTAAAAAATAAATTTGTTTCCTTTGTAGAATATTTGGTTCTTAAGCCTCTGTTAATTAAATTCGCACAGTTTTTTCACATTGCAAAATTTATTAGAGACTCTTCTTTTTAAACCTCCCCGGGACAAGTGCTGTTTTAACAGATGCACATACAATACAATTTATTGAATTTTCTTGTTGAAGGGTACCAACTGAGGAGCAAGAGGACGGTGGCTGTCCATCGAAGACAAAAATACATGTGAATTATAATTTTGAGAAAATGAAAAAACAACAATTTTCTGACAAAAATATCTTACTTCTTTACCTTTCTTTTTCTAGCCCAAGAAAATTCTGTAGGTGGTCTTGTTCTTTCTGCATAATCTTAAGTCATTCTTTATTAGTAAGTAAAGACGTTACCTGAAGCTTGACTTGTTCGAAATTACAGATTTGGTTTTGGAGGGCCCAAATATTTAATGATGGAACATCGTGCTAAATTCTTGGCTATTACATATAGTTTTTTTTTTTAACCCTGGGCAAATTTAACAATTAAACTGTTTTTATGCGGTGTTTTAGTCTGAGGAGAAACTAAAACAGCAAGATTAGTCAGAGCGCACCATCCCCTTAACGGTGCACTAGCGGATGATGCAGAGGGGTGCATACATTGTCAAAATACACTTAGATAGATGGTTTGTCAATGGGAAGCGGGAAAAAAAAGAAAAAATAAATAAATATATTATTGTGGCTCACCATTAGAAAAGAGCAATAGTAACGGCAATAAAATCAATACTCTTGTAAAATAAACAAAACAAAATTATTTTAAACAATATTTATGCAAAATTTTAGATTTTATCAGCCTTTTAGAAATAAATAAAACGAGACTATGTTTCATACAAATGATTTTTCCGAAAATGCCCCTCCCCCAAAGAAATCCCTGTATTCGCGAAGTGGCCAGTACTATTTTATGTTGCACGGGACTTTCCCCAACCAAATCTGGCGATGTTTTTATCCGAATCCTCTTTTCTGGTTCTTTGTTTCGAAAATCCCTCCTCCCCTTGAGACATCACGGTATTCACGAAGTGGGAAATATAATTCTATGTTCCACGGGACTTGACCGAATCAACTGCGACTATATTTTCATATGAGTCCTTTTTTCTTTTTCCTTCAAAATGACTCCCCCTCCCCAACAGAAATCCCTATATTCACGAAGTGGCCAGAATAATTTGATGTTGCACGGGACTTTCCCCAACTAACTGTGACTGCATTTTCATACGAATCCTCTTTTTTGGCTCTTTCCGACAAAAATTTACCCCCCCCCCTTAAGAAATCTCGGTTTTTACAAAGTTACCAGTAAAATTTTATGTTCCACAGGACTTTCCCCAATCAACCGCCAAGATTCCATTAGCATACGCGATACGTCATCCTTAACCAGCATTTCCAAGTTGGAGTGATGAATTCTCCAAGTTAAATAAAACGACCTCCCACCAAGAAAAGAAAAAACTAAAAATAAACACATCTGGTCTCGGAAAGGATATAATACAAGTGAAATTATTACCTGACTAAGCATTGTTTCTAAATCAAGCATATCCTGCTCACGCTGAGAGCTCATATTACCAAAGTCGACACAGATTGCTAAAAGTCGTTTAAGAACAGCTCGGAACCCATCAACGGTCATTTCGGAAAGCAATTCGTTTATAAAGGCACAGTCGACTAATTCCTGTATAAATAAAATAAAAGGGTTAAAAATTAGGCAACATATATCGATATGAAAAGAAGCATTGACGTTTTTAACAACAAAATCAAAATTCAAAAAAGAAAACAAGACTTGAGCAATCAATGTCTACCTTATAAAGTTAATGAAAGTTGATGGTACATATTATGCTCTTTTCTAGGAAATAATGAAATATAAAAAAAAAATCAACGGTTCCTCTAAAATTACTAAAATAAGAAAATGTTTTGCATCAATCGATAGGCAGTTATTTTTTGATTTAATGAAATGCCTTCAAGGTCCTTTTTCTTTTTATATAAGAATTGATATTGCCAATTTCCTGAACACCACTCCAAGTGTGGAACTGGAAACCATTTTGACTATTCTAATGATATATTTCTACTACCTCAGTTCTCTATTAACATGTTAATACCAAGTTTGGATAAGAAAACGTCTTATTCATGCTAAAATATTCTATAGGTTCCTTAAATGGGTCCGTGTTATTAAATATTTACAGCTATTTTTCGTTTTGGAAGGCCATTATCACCCTGAAATTGCGAGTTTTAAAATTTCTGCTAGAAGAACATCTTTTAGTAACGGTATTGAACAACGAAAGTTTTTTTTCTGAACTAATGCTTTGCAGATTATTCAAGATGTATCCACAAAGCCGGCTCAAATGCTCAATCGTGATGTATTCCTGTATTTGTAGAATTATATAAATAGCGCTTCGCTGAAAGCACGAAGCCGACACAAAAAAAAACAGGGTTACGTAGGAGCAGAAACTTCCATAAGTGACTTGAAGCAAAAAAAAAAAACACAAAAAAAAAAAGTTATAAAGCTCTCAATAGGCTTTCACCGAACAAGAGAACAATAGTTCTGAGCATACAATTATAATTTCCTGAAAAATCAAGCAATCTTAGCTTACAGGAAAGCGCAAGGTTTTAGAATTTAGCGAAAATACGGAAATATCACAAGTCAGTTTATTCCAACTAGTTTTATAGATATATTTTGCACAATTTGCGAATACAATAACTTTTGTCAATTTAAATTTGAAATTCGGACTTTGATTCCGCAAAATAAACATTGTTTTTTTTTAAAGGATTTTTGTTCTTTAAGTTTTTTAAATCAACACAAAAGACAACAATCCTTGTATAACTTAGCCAACGAACCTAAAGAAGTCAAAATGAGTTTTGTTAAAATGGAATACAATGTATAAGTTTCACTTCCTACCCCCCTTAAACTTTCCTACGAAAATATGTGCAACTTTGCCACATAGATAAGAGTCCGAGGGGTGTACCATCCTCAGTATCCTTAATAAGTTATAGCAAAAAACTCAACTATTTTTATAAAAATAAATAGAAATAAATGAACTTTTTCCTGAGGAAGTTCCTTTTCAAGACGCATTTTTGGTTATAACCTACTAAAAGGGCTGGGAGGGAGGTAAACAAAAGGGAGGGGATTGTAAACGTCTGACGAAGGATCTTGGGTCATGGAGGTTACAAGAGTATCTTGGCTATGCTTCTAAGCCAATACACTCCAGAAACAGAATTAAACAAGTGCCACTGGTAGTGCCATATGGCATTTTACGACGGAGTTAACAGGACGAATTGAAAAATTTAAGTCATAAAACTTAGACATGAACTTTAGTTTCCAATGAGCCGTTAAAGATCTATCTACGGTCTTGAGGTAGCCTGTTCGCTCTGGTAAAAAAAGGAAAAAAGGAACACATCACTGCTAACAATACAAAAAAGTAAGCTTTCTTATGGCACAAAATGAGGGAAAACTGCACTTTACTGTGACGCCATCTCTTTCGTTATTTAAAAAGGTCAACAGGTATTGTGATTGCATTAAACCGTCCTTTTCCAATATCCTACGACCTCTGGTTCGATATGATCAACCCCGGGGGAAAACAGCGGGAAAAAAGAGCCAAGGCGGGGAACTGAAATTCTTCAATTAATGATTTTCAATAATGGCAAATCAAATGGTGCACTTTCCGTTTCGACCCACCACCCTTTTGAGGGGTTTCAAGCTTTTTTCAAAATGTCATATCGTTTTTGTTTTCGCAACAAACTCTTTCTACTAAGTTAAACATATATGATAGTTATCATTCCTCGATCTGCTCTAAATGAAAAAATTTCTCATTGACGGTTTTGATCAAACTGCGTTTTAAACTTGTATTTTCATTTTCCATTTTAACCATGTAGTTTGCTTTTCATTAGTTGCACCTATTGCTGCAATTATGATTTAGTTAAAGTGTTACTGAAGTAGGGGTGGGAGGATATCATAGAGAAAAATTTAAAGCAAATGGAGGCTTTCTGAGAGAGTGTAAAGAGGGGAGCTTTGAATAGATTGGGACGGAGGAGGAGCATGCATAGCTATGTTGGCCTCAGGCGGCTTGCTGTTGCGGTGAGTTGTTAGTAGTAGTAGTTAGTGAATTCAGTCTGATAAAATTGACATGCCGTTTTTCTACGAACCTTTGGTGGTGTTTTTTTTTTTTTTTTTTTTTTTTTTTTTTTTTTTTTTTTTTTTTTTTTTTTTTTTTTTTTTTTTTTTTTTTTTTTTTTTACCAGGGGTTAATATAGATTACCGAATAGATTATACTTAATATAGAAACTATTCTGCAGATATCTTCGCTACTACCATTCTATTTTAAATATCTGTTACTAAGTAAAAAAACGTAATTGAAGTTAGTCTTGTTTGAAAATATGTATCATACATCCTTCAAAATGTAGGCTATTACGCAAAACTTTGTTTAAAATATTAGAATAATTTTGAACAGTTGTAGTTTTTTTTATTTCTTTTTGTGTTGCTTTGCATATTACACAAATTACGTGCTTTTCAAAGGGAGTGGGGGCAGATATTTTTAGCTTATACCAAACCCTTTATTACGACGAACACATTCATTCATTTGGCTTAATTTCATGATACTCTCGGCTTGCTTGATTATAGCCATGAACTTGTGAGGTTCATTGGTTACACACCGATCAGTGATGAAGGACACACAAAATATAGTCTAAGGTCATCGTTTCTAGAGCATCGAAAAAAAAAGTTTAAGCTCTTATTTTGATCTAGTCAGATAAAAGCTTAAGAGAAGAAGCTACATTACTTTCAGATAATACAGCAGACTTAATTCATCTTTTTTACAACCAGAAAGTACGTTTTGCAATCTTGGTATCCTATTCACTAAAAACAAAATAAAGCTAAGTCGAACAGGTGTGCAAGTAAATACCAAGAGGGTGAAAAAGCTAAATATAAAACCCGACCAGAACAATATATCAGCGATTTTTCAATAAATTATCGCAAGGATGATTTGTCACACTGACAAATACGATAGCCTGGGTGATTTGTCAAACGATCTTTAGCAGCTTTTCACCTTGCAGTTTTCCATATTTTGATCCCTGACTGGCACCGACACCTCTTCTACAGGTAACAACACCTGTATACCTTAAAGAGCTTTGTAATGCATACTAGACTGTATATATATATATATATATATATATATATATATATATATATATATATATATATATATATATATATATATAAAACTCTCTGATATCTCGCCTTCAACAAGGTCAGATATGTTAAATGTCGCATAAAGTGGATCTATTTGAACTAAAATGTATCCGTAACGAATGAGTCAATTGTGTGATTTGGGATTCTTGCCCATGGGTCTAGACGGTCTTTGCCCCCCCCTCCCCCTGGAGGACATTATTTGGACGGACTTACCACTTTGATTGAAAGGGCTATCTTAAAATTCTAATCTGCTGCTAGAACGAGGGGGAGGGGGTACAGGGATATACAGGGGCAAAAGAGTGGAAGAGGGAGTCAGATGCCCTCAAATCTATTTTAAGCCTTAATCGTGCACTAGAACTCATAATTTCTAATCGAATGAGTCACCACCCAAATTTACTTAACCAGTTCTATACGAAGTGCGCAAGAAAAAATTATTAATTGGGATCCATAGAGTTCTTTGCTTCAGTCAACGCTAGTGAGTTGACTTTGAAAACGCGCCTGCAAAGATTGACCAATTGTACAATTTGGGATCCTTACCCTAGGAGTTACTTGGGTCAGGTCCCCGTGGAGGCTCTTTTTTAGATCGTTTAATTTTACTGAGTGAAACGGCTATCCCAAGATCAAGATCCAATGCCATGGCGGTTACGGGTTTGCTTAGAGCGAAGAGAAGAGGAGTTGTGCTTATGCTGGTTGTGGCGGGGAAGGGGGTCTCTAAGTTGTTATCATTAAATTTACTAGAGGGAGTCCTTGGATCTTTACAAAATCTGAGTGAAAGTAAAAGCTATGGTCTAGTTATAATTTTGGAGACCCAGATCTAATCCAGCGTTTTTGGAGAAGAACAAATCCTTGACAACCCCTTTAAGATAACCCGTCCCTCCAATTGCCGACTTTTCAGAAGAAAGGTGGGAACATTGCACCTTGTTAGGGAAAAAATCACGCAAGGAGATTCAATCTGCATGATTGAGCGCCAAAGGGGGTCATGTCCCTTCACCAGCAACCCACCCGCCTTTCCACCCGTTTTTTTAAAGAAAAGTAGGCATGGTGGTGCTTTTTTAAACAGGAATCATACAAGGATTATGAATCAGTATGAACAGAGGTAAAACCTCGGGTCGTAGACCCTCCGACAGCTCCTCTCCTTTCCCTGCCATTTTTTATGGCACTTGGTATTAACCAAGTGACATATAGCAATCGCCAATTCTGTTGGTCTGTCTGTTGGTCTCGGTTTTGCTACTTTAGGCACTTCCAGGTAAGCTAGGACGATGAAATTTGGCAAGCGTATCAGGGACATGACCAGCTTAAATTAGAAATAGTCGTTTTCCCCATTTGACCATCTGGGGGGAGTGGGGGCCCAGTTAATTCGTAAAAAATAGAAAAAATGAAGTATTTTTAACTTATGAGCGGGTGATGGGATCTTAATGAAATTTGATGTTTGGAATGATATTGTGTCTCAGAGCTCTTATTTTAAATCCCGACCGGATCTGATGACATTGGGGGGAGTTGGAGGGGGAAGCCTAAAATCTTAGAAAACACTTAGAGTAGAGGGATCGGGATGAAACTTGATGGGAAAAATAAGCACAAGTCCCAGATACAAGATTGACATAATCGGAACGGATCCGTTCTCTTTGGGGTAGTTGGGGGGGGGGGTTAATTCTGAAAAATTAGGAAAAATGAGGTATTTTTAACTTACAAACGGGTGATCGGATCTCAATGAAATTTGATGTTTAGAAGGATACCGTGCCTTAGAGCTCTTATTTTAAAGCTTGACCGGATCTGGGGAAAATGGGGGGGGGGAGTTGGGAGGGGGAAACCTAAAACTTGGAAAACACTTAGAGTGGAGTGGCTGATCGGATCTTAATGAATTTTGATATTTAGAAGGACATCGTGACTCGGAGCTCTTATTTTAAATCCTGACCGGCGTTAAGCCTCTTATTTTCCTTTTTAAATCAATCTATTGATTCATAGAATTTTGTTAGAGCTCATACCATATGATCTCTTAGCTCTTGTTTTTCCAGATAGAGAAGCATTCTGTACTAATCCAGGTTTAGAATCAATCAAGGAATTTTGACCTATATTCGAGGAGGTGCAAAACGGAAAAATGGCCGATCTCATGTCACTACACCTATTTGTGGCTGTAGTGCTTGAATGTTCTAAAATTCAGGGAATTGGCAAGTATTTGCTGTCCTTACAATTATTCATTTTAACAATATTTATTTCTTTTGTATGACTTCTAGGTTAGGTTTCTTCTTCCTAATTTTTTGCATTACTTAGGGTTAATTTTTTGGCGTATATTTTCTTGTTTATTAGGAACACAGTATGATAATGACAATGAGCCATTTATGATATATGCATCAAATAAACATCTTCTTCACTCGCTGCTCCAGACTCCTACCCTGGATATTTGGTAAGGTGAGTTTAATTAAAAGTAATTCAACTCACCGGCAGGGGATTGAGGGGTTTCATTATCTTCACAATAGCCCGCTTGATTTTAATGATTTTTTTTTCAAATTTGTCTTCTGAAACAGAATACCTAGATTTGGAAGTAATTTATTCACCAAAGTAACAAGTATATTTTCCCAATGACTTGTCTAGTACACATTATTTTCCAGGTGATTTTCGGTTGGCGTTCCCGAAGTGGCATGGTCTCGTTGGTAAAATGGATATTTTTTCTTTTATTTCGCCTAATGAATTGAACGTATTTGGTTGGTGTGAAACATTCTTGAATTCTATAACTGAAACCTTAGTTAATCTTCCCGACTATACGTTCGTGTGTGAGACCCACCAGAATAATAAGCAAGGAGGAATAGGACTTTTCGTCAAGTCATCAATACCTGTTAAAAGTATTAGTGATGTGAAAATTTGAACGCGAAGATGCCGTTTAACACATAAGCGGTAGAAATTGAGTTTAACCATGAACCAGTTGTTTGTTGTGTTGTATCATCATCCAAGTGGAAGCGTGAAAAGGTATACTAAAATTTTACGCAATGTCTTGATATATTGACGCGTAAATACCCAAAGTCTTTTTAATGCTGGTATCTTTACTGCGTAACCGTAGCACAAGCAATTTACACACTAGTGGCGTAGCATAAAAAATGCTGTCTACATTTTTAGCCACCGGATGTCTCCCTGCATGTCGTATACCGACTAGAGTTAATGAAACCTCCCAGTCTCTTACTGGTATAATTGTACGGATATTCAAGTTCAAATCATTTTATGGAGGTGTGTGATCTAATTATCGGTAATAAGCCAACTGTTACCATGCAGCAGCGAAAAATAAGAGTTATGGACACCTCTAAACTAAAGGAATTGCTTAGAAACACCAATTTTTTACTCTGTTACGAGTCCAAAGAACCGGACGAGGCGGCGAGGAGGTTTTTATAAATCTTTAAAGATTCGCTTGACCAGGCGCACCCTTACCGTTGTATAACAAACAGAAGACTTAAACAGTCTACTCAACCTTGGATTGCAGCATTGACGCCTCCATAGTTTCCACAACATCCAGATCCCACCATTCTACAAAACCCATATACCATCATTTCATAACACCCATATGCCGTCATTCCATAAAATCCCTATTCAACCATTCCGACGACAGCCAGCAGGTGCATGCTATGTAATTGGAGTTGAGGATAACGTAATCGTAATTGACTTGTTAGATTGGCTCCAGTATTATTTCTGCATCGAACGGATAAACAACCACATCTTATTTTTATTAAATGGCGAGGGTGAACTGTTACAAGAAGGTGTGTTTTCATGATAAAGTTATCGTTGCGTTGAATGCCAAGAAAGAGAAATATTTCAATTATGAAACAAGTTCTGATGGCGACCTTATAGGAAATGTATGCATGCATTGTCATGACAGCAAGGAGTTTTATTTCTTCAAAGTACCGAGAAAATTCAAGTGTTATAGAGGTGGACATGCGAGAGTAACATTTCCAGAGATGATAGTGCTAAAAAAAAACTCGAACATAAAACTTTTAGTTGATAACGAATCCCAGCTTCTTGCTACTGTTAACACGTTACCACTTGATAAATCTTTTCATCGCCCTCTTACTATTACCATTTGACGAAAGGTAAAAAGAAGATAGATGCATCCCCGCAAGATTATCATGTAATATATCTTGTCTAGGTGCCGAAACTACAATCTATGTAAGATCTGCTTGTAGAATATGCAATGGGAAAAAGGCATTAGTTTTTCGATAATGATTATCACTAATTCAACGATTCCGATGAAGGGTTGTGCTGGGTTCATTCTGTAAATACTCTGTCATCAATTCTTTCCAATTCTGGCGACTCGAGTAAATGTCATTGGGGAACTTCCCACTCTGCCAATATTTTCATAAGCTTGTTTCACAACTTGAGCAATTTTAAACGTAAACGCAGTGTGAAGCATCCACTACCCTTTTGCAAACTAAATGCGGTAGAAAGAAACTTTCGTTTAATAGCTTTTCAATCATCACTCCCGCTTCGTGTGCTATCCGAAAACAAAATTTCTTTTGATATTCTCCATATTCCCTTAATCAATTTAAAATATCTTATCCCCAAAAAGACTTTTTGGGAAATTTGATGACTTTAAAATGTATACAAAGGACTATAAATGATTCAATTAAATTTGATACCAAATCAATTAAATTGTAACTTTTGCCGTAGATTAAAACTTCATTCTTACTACCATCAATTTCTACATGCTCATTTTCAGCGAGATAACTCGAGAGTCTTTTACATTTCTCACGGTTGGATTGAGGCATTAGGTCCACACCACTTGATGAGACTTAATATAAATCTTATTCTTCCTGTTTGGTGCTTTGGAAGTTTCCGAACTTTCAAAAATTGGAGGTTGCTCAGTGATATTTATTTAGAGCGGTCTTTCACGGTAGGGTTTATGCTTGTCGACATACCGAAGGGCATTTTGAAGCAATATTAGCTTTATCGTTATCGGCAATTATTTCATTGTTAGTAAATTTATCAAAATTATCTTCAAAGTGCTCTTTTAGTGAAAGAGCGAGATCTATTGGCGTCAATATGCAAGGTTTAGGCATCTAGAGAATAGTGTTTACAAGTCCCACAATAATTGGCAGTAAAAGTGAAAAAAAACTACCAACCACTTGAACAAGTCGTTTTCCTTTAAAATCTTTTCCTTTCTTTTTGACAGGTAGGGTATATAGTGAATGATGTTGCTTTGTCTTTTGCCTAACTACTTCTGGCAGTTGAAAATTGCCTTCAGTTAAATTTCAACAAAAGCTCAGATAAGAGATAATTGAATTCATTGTCAATACCATGTTTGAGTATAGCCTTCATAAGCATCGGTTTTGAATTAACAGGGACAGAAAATAAATGTCTGTTTTTATCTAGTTTCTTCAATGTCATGATGACGACTAAAGACCTTTTTTACTATTCAAGGGTAGATATACGGTAATCATATTATAAAAAAAATCCGTGATCAAACATAAATCTTCGGGCGTGTTTTGATTGAGATCCGTTAGAATGTATCCATAGGGTTTATTAGTAGCTTGAATGCATGCCAAGAGTAAAAATTTTGGTTCACCGGAATATATTTGCTTGTTTAAAGTTATAAGAGAACTTGAATCGCGACAACACTATAGAAGATATAGTAGGTACAATTCAAAACAAGTGTTCTCACGCATTTGCTCTGATTGAAGAGATTGCGGAGACCATCACGGTTACGGTTATTTTACGGTTATTTACATAACAACGGTCGCGTAAATTTTTTCATGATGAGACGGGACAGCAAATAACTGTATCATCTCCTGAGACCATTCTTCAATAGATCGGCTAAATCACCTCTAGATTATCAATAATCAACCACAAGTTTGTTTCAATAATATTAAATATGTCCCCGTATGAATATCAATAATATAGTCAAGTCCCCGTATGAATTTCATGTCTGGTGCAATGCTCTATATTTCATCATAGGATTCTCGCCGCACAATATAGTAATAAGAAACATTTTTCGGTTTCCAAAAAGATTTGATCACGATTTTGAGCTATTTTCCTTAAAAGTCTTGTTTTGCCAGACATTGATGGTCCTTAAAGAAATGATCTGAATGGAGTTTTAAATTCATACATACTTCCCTGATTTCAAGATATAACTGACCAAATATAATCGAAATCTATTGAATAAATAATCAAGAAATTGTTTCTTTAATACATAAATAAATGCGCTACAAATTAAAAACAAAACAAAATATTTAAATAAGCACTTGGACAAACAATATGAAATATGCATTTGAACATATTTAGAGATACAATAATCAACAACAGAAAAGAGACCTGGATATCTCGCCGGGTAAGGCGGCCAGACCGGTCGGAAGGCGCGGCACCAACTGTGGAGCAACACCAGCCGGCGTGATGGTAAGAAACAAGAGCTAAGAGCTCATATGGCACTTGTGACGAGGCAAAAGAGCTAAGAGCCAAGAGATCATATGGTATGAGCTCTAACAAAATTCTATGAATCAATAGATTAATTCAAAAAGGAAAATAAGAGGCTTAATGCCGGTCAGGATTTAAAATAAGAGCTCTGAGTCACGATGTCCTTCTATATATCAAAATTCATTAAGATCCGATCACCCACTCGTAAGTTATAAATACCTAATTTTTTTCTAAATTTTCCTCTTCCTTTAGCCCCCCAGATGGTCGAATCTGGGAAAACGACTTTATCAAGTCAAATTGTGAAACTCCCTGACAAGCCTACCAATTTTCATCGTCCTAGAAAGCCAAGAAGCACCAAACTCGCCAAATCACTGAACCCCTCCCCCCAACTCCCCCAAAGAGAGCAAATCCAGTACGATTCCATCAATCACGTATCAAGGACATTTGTTTATTCTATCCACCAAGCTTCATCCCGATTCCTCCACTCCAAGTGTTTTCCCAAGATTTCCCCCTCCAACTCCCCCCCCCCAATGTCAAAAGATCTGGTCAGGATTTGAAATAAGAGCTCTGAGACATGAATTCCTTCTGAAAATCAAATTTCATTAAGATCCGATCATCTATTCGTAAGATAAAAATACCCCAATTTTCACTTTTTCCAAGAATTCCGTTTTCCCCCTCCAACTCCCCCCAATGTCCCAGGATATGGTCGGAATTTAGAATTAGAACTTTAAAGTACAAGATCTTTCTAAATATCAAATTTCATTAAGATTTGGTCAACCTTTCGTAAGTTATAAATACCTCAATTTTCAAAATTACCTCCCCCCCCAATTCCACCAAAGAGAGCAGATTTGGTCCGGTTATGTCAGTCACGTATCTTAGACAGGTTTATATTCTTCCCATCCAGTTTCATCCTGATCTCACCGCTTTAAGTATTTTCTAAGATTTCCGGTCCCCCCCCCAATTACGCTTGATCCGGTTGAGACTTAAAATAAGAGATCTGAGTTACGAGGTCCTTCTAAATATGAAGTTTCATGAAGATCCGATAACTCCTTCGTAAGTTAAAAATACGTCATTTTTTCTTATTTTTCAGAATTACCCCCCCCCCAATAGAGCGGATCCGTTCCAATTATGTAAATCACGTATGTAAGACTTCTGATTATTTTTCCCACCAAGTTTCATCCTGATCCCTCCAATCTAAGCGTTTTCCATGATTTTAGGTTTCCCCACCCCAAACTTCCCCCAATGTCACCAGATCCGGTCAGGATTTAAAATAGTTGCGTTGAGACACGATATCCTTCTAAATATCGAATTTCATTGAGATCCAATCACCCGTTCGTAAGTTAAAAATACCTAATTTTTTCTAATTTTCGAGAATTAACCCCTCCCCCAACTACCCCAAAGAGAGCGGATTCGTTCCGTTTGTCAATCATATATCCAGGACTTGTGCTTATTTTCCCCACCAAGTTTCATCCCGATCCCTCCACTCTAAGTGTTTTCCAAGTTTTAGGTTTCCCCCTCCCAACCTCCCCCCCTCGATGTCACCAGATCCGGTCGGGTTGTAAATAAGAGCTCTGAGCCACGATATCCTTCTAAATATCAAATTTCATTGAGATCCGATCACTCGTTCGTAAGTTAAGAATACCTCATTTTTTTCTAGTTTTTCAGAAATACCCCCCCCCCAACTACCCCAAAGAGAGCAGATCCGTTCCATTTATGTCAATCATGTATCTAGGACTTGTGTTTATTTTTCCCACAGTTTCATCCCGATCCCTCCACTCTAAGTGTTTTCCAAGTTTTAGGTTTCCCCCTCCCAACCCCCCCCCAATGTCACCAGATCCGGTCAAGCTTTAAAACAAGAGCTCTAAGACACGATATTCCTCTAAACATAAAATTCCATTGAGATCCGATCACCCGTTCGTAAGTTAAAAAAAACTCATTTTTCCTAATTCTTCAGAATTACCCCCCCCCCCAACTACCCCAAAGAGAGCGGATCCATTCCGATTATGTCAATCATGTATCTGGGACCTGTGCTTATTTTTCCCATCAAGTTTCATCCCGATCCCTCCACTCTTAGTGTTTTCCAAGATTTTAGGTTTCCCCCCTCCAACTCCCCCTAATGTCATCAGATCCGGTCCGGATTTAAAATAAGAGCTCTGAGACACAATATCATTCCAAACATCAAATTTCATTAAGATCCCATCACCCGCTCATAAGTTAAAAATACTTCATTTTTTCTATTTTTTTACGAATTAACCGGCCCCCCACTCCCCCCATATGGTCAAATTGGAAAAACGACTAATTCTAATTTAAGCTGGTCACGTCCCTGATACGCCTGACAAATTTCATCGTCCTAGCTTACCTGGAAGTGCCTAAAGAAGCAAAACCGGGACCGACAGAAAGACAGACAGACCGACAGAATTGGCGATTGCTATATGTCACTTGGTTAATACCAAGTTCCATATAAACAGTAGTAAAATTCCCAGTCTTTTGTCCAGTCGGGTCAGTTTCCAAGATACGATCCCCATGGAAAACATACCCTCCCTGCATGGATCACGAATTAGTGCTGATCCACGACGGTGTTCAGACCTATTTTTTCATTGCCTATTTTAAGAATTAGATCTATCACCAGATGAAGAGTTGAAAGATAATGCCTCAAATCCAACCAATATTCTTCGTAAATTTTGTCCGTGTTTCTACAGACAATATTCAACAATGTCAATACATCACTTGCCGGATACATTTTACCATAATCCCCCATTTTTACACCCTCCCTTGCTCGAAACAGTTTTAGAAAATTCATAGTTGGCGGTGGCGCATTGACGATCGTGAAGTGAATCATAAAACGTTTCGATGGGTTTGATTTTTCTTGGAGATGTAGGACTCATCATTATCTGGAAAGTGCTTTTTAAGGAGGGGGGTGCTATTAAAATCGTCACTTTTCTGTACTTGAATGATTTGACTTAGGAATTTAGGAAAAAATATAGGAATCTAACAAAGGGATTTCATTCCAGTGAGTATTACCATTTTCGACCATTTTACATTTGAATTCTAAGAGCAGCAACTTCTAGATAATTTCTATGATGAGTGTTTTATGATTTTACTATTTTTTAGATGAGTATGATATGATATGAAAAAGACCCATCAACCCATGCGCCATCTACAACTTCATCTTTCTGCAATCGTGCCAACACTGGTAATATGAATTTCAAATCATAGTTGGAAAGGTGCACGTAAACCGGTAGAAAATGTTCCTCTTTAATATTTAAATTATAAAATGTATGTGCTACTCCCGAAAGTTACTCCCTCCTGATAAAATAGGATTACTTAAATGGTCATATTCGCAGACTGACATTTCCGGACTACCCTCAAAAATATCCCCTTTCAAAACCCAACAGTGCAATGATGACTGCGCCTATCCAATCTTCCCCATTCGATGCCTCCAATACCTCTACCAACTGCAAGCTATTAATCTAGTCTCTTTGAGCATGCTCAAAGAGACCTAACCTAACCTTTCAGCGAGAAACCGCAATGGCTTCATGTTCATTAGCACCATTCGAGTTTGATGGACCACACACATCTATGGGTTTAGCTTCAATGTCTAATATCACCTTGTCGCTCTGCAAGAGCGAAGCTTTAAAATTCTTAAGCCACAAGTTGGCATTGTCGCCCGAAACCATCTCAACGGACTGGTATCCACGAAAATTGCTGTGCTTCAAGTGATGTTTTAATATTAGTTCTGTATAGAATCTAGACAGACAAATTTGACAATAGTAACGTATAGTTTGCTTCTACCCCCGACTTAGAAACCGATTAATGTGTGGAATAGGAAATAAATGTCCAATTGAATCAGAATCTTTGGCAGACTCGTAGAGAAGCCATACTGTGTTTCACCAATTCAATGGACGGAGCCCTCACTGAATATAAAAACCCCTTGTTATCTTCAAGTTACTCTCTTCATACTCTGCATCGTACTGTACCACTGAAACCCTTATCTTTAATGGTCATTAGCCCTTAGCCTAACCCCAAAAATATCTATCCTCTTAAGTGTTGCAATATACTGCACCCTTAAACAGTTAACATTTACTTCAGAAATCACTTCCCCCTCCCCACCTCCATTAACAGACAAAAAATCCTAATGTGGCTTACCAGCATCATTGAAAAGAGGGTTATGCCCTGCGACAAGGACTTAACACTTGAAGCACTTAAAGCCCGTATCAAAACGAAAATGTTTTACACCTCAACAGGCGCTCAAATCAACATTATATTTTACATCCCTCCTTCCCCATCCCGCCTCTTAAACAAATTCTTTTTTAATCTTTGTTATATTTACAAATGACCCACTCTCATTTTCATTGTGATTCTCTACCCTATTAAAATAACTTCCTACCCACTCTAAAAAAAACCTCAGAATTATGTATGTCCGGGTGACGTGACAGCATTTCCGTTTGTAGGTAATGCAAGTACATTTTTCATCAACATTTTTTTTTGGGCGACAGCTACTTTAATACTATCCCTACCTCCCGCCTCCCTAGTGTGTTCTTCAAGAAGTGCCAGAATCTTGCTGACATGTGCTATGTCTACCGGACCTGTATGGACAGTACCACTTAGATGGCACTCGTTTTAAAAGATGACCTAAGAATTCCGCATCGAGGCCAAGATCCCTCAAGAAAGTGTCTAAATCAAAATTGGGGGATTATACTAATAAGGCTCACCACCGCACTACAATCCCTCTCAAATTCACGATTCTCAGGGATTGTACATGAATTGTCATGGAATTGGGGTGGCAGTGACAGGATAGCCGTCTCAATGTTCTCAATGTAAACCCCCTGGTGTAGGCACTAATGCCGCTTTGTGAACCTAGGAAATAATAAGAGCTTTTTAGCTCATTAAAACACTCTTGATTTCATCCTGTGAAAGGATTTATTTTAGGCTGAAAAGGGAACGCATTATACTTAAGAGTGACCCTTCAGATGCATTGAGACCACACTACCAACTAAAGGTCTAATGATCATAGAAGAATAAAAATTTGTATTCCCTTGAAAGAATTATGATTTTGATCTTTGAAAAGAGTATTAATTTAAGGACAAGTGGCTCCTCATGTCCTTCTTCTTATAGGCAATAGGAAAACGCAACTAAATTATTGTTCATATACTTAGGCTTTCTGGAAAAGGAAAACCTATTGGGCAATGCCCTCAAATTCTCCTCTCCAAAAATATGTCATCACTACAATACATCATTTGTAGAGGCAAGAAGATCCTAGTTATTCTCCCTTTTATTAACCAGAAAGGAATGTCTTATTTTTAGCTGTTTCCCTGGGGTCTTTCCTCAAAACTATTGACAAGAGGGCCCCTATATTAAACTAAAATGAATGCGTTACTTTTTAAAGATGGGTAATATCATCAGTGTTTTTAATAGTTCCCAGACAAACCCAACTTTTAGCACTAAATCGTGGCTAAAAGCCCTTCAAAGCCTCATTAGGCTGAAAAGAATGGATTTATTTTTAGGATAGGGCAATACGATTAACCCCCCTCTCTCCCAGGGGCAGCGAACAAGGTTCCCAACATCCTAGTTATTTCTCCCTTTGTTAGTCTCAACAAGAATATACATTATACGGAATTTAAATTTGCTTAACCTTAGTAAGGGGAGTATTTAACAAAAAAATTTAAATTAGCCAATATCACAGGCCGTAAATACTTTCTTATATTTTTGTTCTTGCTATAATATATTAAAAAAAAAAAAATTGAGTTATAATTTTTTTAAAAAAGAGTACGTTTAAATGTAATATGGGCAACTTTATTCACACTTAATTGGCAACTTTTCTAAACAAGCTTTGCCTTGGGCCATTTGCTTGTATTGTTTATTTATATTAATAACCCATCTTTCTCTCTTATATTCATGTATTTAAGTTACAAGTAGTTTCGCGCGAATAAAAGAGACTTTATCAAAAAAAGAGCATGAGCTTTAAAAAATTTGTTATTATTCAGTCTTCTGAGAATTTTAGTGGTTTAAGTCCAGGCTAAGAATTTGAAATCAAGACCACAACGTAGAAATCAATTGATAATACAACGTTTCGGTTTAATCCGAGTACATTAATTTGTAGTTATTTCCTTTAAGAGCGGTAAAATAAGCCTGCTACGTGTTTCAAAATACCTTCCTAGGACAAGTCTGTAGACCCTAGCTCATTTTCCTAACCTAATCTTCTTTTTCAAGATAGTGAAAATTACAGTTTTTAGAGAGTTAAGGTACTCTGTTTATGAGAAATATGTATAATAGAATGCGCTAGAGGAAAAAGTTAGACAATCACTAAAGTTCAGGGTTACATCTGACCCTATCCCGGGGGGAGGGGGCTTTCAAATAATTCATGATTATAGTCAGAACAAAGCTTGTTTGCTATTTTTAATTATTGTAATGAAAGAATATTATCAACCCCTTTCATGTAGCGCCTAGATAAGTTATACTTTTCGGAGCATTTCACATTAAAATCAAGGATTATGTTTAACCATAACACCCCAATATGCAATTCGCATGTAATAACATAGTGTTCAAATTTACTGGTTTGTAAGATCCCCTTCACTCAATTATCAGAAAAGTAGTTGTTCGGCAGAAACTAAGCCTTTACATCACTAAAGGTTTAACATATACAGGTGCTTATGTTTTTTTAGCAACTTGCTTGAACACACTTCGATTAGCGGTTTAATAGGAGATTTGACTTCTGTGATAAAAAGAGAAAAATTTATCCGCAATAAAACTATCTTATGCGAGAGGGTGTGTTTTTTTACATGATTATCTAATACAAAGAATATAGCAGGTTAAATTTGGGTATGCACACCTTATTTTTGGCGGGAGGAGGGGGTCCTCCTTAATACCCATAAAGGCTTACCTGTTGATACCTTTGAGGCATATTCATTTTTAGAAAACCTTGATGTGTCACGTTCAAAATCTGATGGGGAATACCAGTAACCGTTTCCGCTAGAATAATAGTGGATGACACTTCTGTTTTCCTGGAAACAGCAGGATAGCAACAAGATTTTTTTCATAGAAAAATCAATAGTCTTTCTAGTGGTTCTGGCCATAGAAAGTGGCGGGGGAAATCCTTTGTTTGCTGACACGAAATGGCGGAAAAGCACAAAAATACTGGGATGGTGTAAGGACCATGCACTCACTTGAGGGAGGAGCCTGAAGGTTGTTTTAAACAAAACAAGCATAGAAATCTTGATTTTGAGGGGTCTTGTAGTTATTTTTTTGAAGAATCAAAGATTCTTCTAGAATCAAAGAATCTAAGCTATTACACAACAACCTTAGATATCTTGATTTGGCGAGTTCTCGTAGTTTTTTAAAGAATCTGTAATAGACAAAAACCAAAGCCTATAACATAACAGTCTTGGAAATACTGGAGGTTTTTCCCTGGCTCTCGTATGTTTTTTATCATGACATCCAAAGAAATCCTGATTTGGCGGGCCCCTGAAGGTTTTAAAGAATCAAAGAAACTATTATGTAACGTTTGCATCTTGACTAACCGATCCTGAAGGTTTTCCCCTGACCCTCGTCGGTTTTTTAAAGACTCTTTATTATGCAACAAGCCAACATAACATGCAACATTAAACATTCTCTATGACGTAACATGTACTTGCTGTCTTACGTCGGAATGGTGAGATAAGGATGTTGTGGAATGGCGGGATATGGGTATTTTGGAATGGTAGGATATGGGTGCTGTGGAAACCATGGAGGCGTCACTACTGATTACATCAAATATACTCAAGTTTATAAATGTAAAGAATAAGCTGTATAGGAAACATTCAATTTCGACTGAAGAAAATGTGCAAAATTTCAAGAATTTAAAAAATACAATAACAACATTAATTCGGGAATCAAAGCCGAGTTATTACAAATAAGCATTCTTGGAGGCGGATGGGTTGCCAAGGAAGACATGGAAATTCATTAATGATCGTTGTAATCGGACGAAACAAAAAGAAATCCCCGAAGAAATGATAGCAACAGATGGGACAGATGTGAAAAGAAAAAAATAACTGGTTACGCTACTTAGCCACCACTTTGCTACTATCAATGAAATGACTTCTGCACCAACAGCTGTATTGCAGACAGCTGAATATGCTTATTTCAAGAAGTATTTACCACTATAAAATGACCTATCAATATTTTTTCCTCCTGTTATTTTTATTGTTGGTCATTTCCAGGCTTTTGAAAAACGGAAAGTCAGAACAGCCGGATGGATCTAGTACAAATTCGCTGAAGACGATTATCCTGGAAACTGAGGAGTGCTTAGCTCATATTATTAAACTTTGTTTTAAGAACAGAAAAATTCCTTGATTGCTTTAAAGTCGCTAGAAAAGTTGTGTTGTATAAGGGAGGTGAGTCAAAAGATCTAGATAATTATCGTCTAATTTTGATTTTATCACTTTTTTTCTAAACTTATTGAGAGTGGTTTATATAATGGTCTGGTTTGTTTCTAGAGAAGATTAATTTCTTCCTCAAGTCACAATTTAGTTTCAGGAGAAACCATTCTACCCAACATACGGATTTAGTTGTTACTCAGTTTATTCATGACGTCAAGGAGGCACACTCGTGCCTCTATAAAGAGGCGACACACGACAATGTTAAGCGATCTTCGGTTCCAGTGGTCGCAGAGGGATGGGGAGGGATGCATTTCGTAGCCCGAGCTCCAACTAAGAAACCTGCAAAATTTCATCCCCCTCCAACTTTTCCTTCATAGGGAAAATCTGGCCGAAAGTTTCGACTCGTCAACCCAAGCCCCCCTTTAACGTTGTCCGATCGGACTGAAATTCACAAGTTAAGGTCCCCTAGGGCCCAGGAGCTTATCCGCGAAATTTCAGCTCGATCCGATAACTCTTTCCCTGTTTTCCAGAAACCACGCATAGCCACTTAAAATTCATTTACTTTTTTTTCCTAGACGCCTACAGGTCACATCCGACATCGGATCTGGGTGTACGAAGACTCATTCGATGCGGAATTCTCCGAGTAATTTTCCTGGAAAGTTTCGTAGGAAAATCTTAACCCCCCGAAAGTTTCGACCCTCCAACCCCCCCCCCCTTTTAACGTTGTCCGATCGGGCTGAAATTCACAAGTTAAGGTCCCCTACGGCCCAGGAGCTTATCCGCGAAATTTCAGCTCGATCCGATAACTCCTTCCCTGTTTTCCAGAAACCACGCATTAGCTATTAATTAACGGATTTCTCTCCATAAGAGCCCATGTTAATTTGAAATTTTTAAAATTTACTGAGAAGTTATATTTACACACATGCAAGTTATTAGCTAACTTGGTAGAGCGTGAGACTTTTAATCCTCGGGTCAAGGGTTCAAGTCCCTTATGGGCGGTTTTTTTTCACAACATCAAAAAAATTTTGATAACACCTGGACAGCTTATCATTTGAGAGATAACAGAATATTAGCTTCTTATGAGCAAAAGAAACATTTCGGTCATTCTATCTATTTTTTTTTCTATTTTATACAATGATTTAAAAGCGGGGGGGGGGGTTTCCTCTCCTAATTCCTGTACGAGGAGTACAGGAATTATTAAATTACATCCACCATGGATTGTAGAAAAACGTACAGAAATAATATGAAAAAAACTTCGTTTTCTTAAAGAGTTAAAGAGGCTGCGTCCCAAAGTCGAACCTTAAAACGTACAGGAATTAGAAGAGGCAGTTGGGGGGCTGCCGCCCCCCAAACCCCCAGCTTTTAAAGACTCTTTTGTACAGGTTTTTTGTTCTTTTGCTAACCCCCCGCTCTTGGCTTGGGAAAGGCCCTCTTTTAATTAACAAAACATTGAAATGAATGAATAATGGAATAACTTCAAAAAATGTTAAACACAAGAGGACAGGAGAACCATTGCGCCGAAACTAGTAATTATTAACAATGAAGTCCCCCCACAAAAAAAACCTGTACAAAAGAGTCTTTAAAAGCTGGGGGTTTGGGGGGCGGCAGCCCCCCAACTGCCTCTTCTAATTCCTGTACGTTTTAAGGTTCGACTTTGGGACGCAGCCTCTTTAACTCTTTAAGAAAACGAAGTTTTTTTCATATTATTTTATATAAAGGTGATATTCCAACAACTGTGTTTTTTTTATACCAACAAGAGCTAAGAGCTCATATGGCATTTGTGACGAGGCGAGAAGAGCTAAGAGCCAAGATATCATATGGTATGAGCTCTAACAAAATTCTATGAATCAATAGATTGACTTAAAAAGGAAAATAAGAGGCTTAATGCCGGTCAGGATTTAAAATAAGAGCTCTGAGTCACGATGTACTTCTAAATATCAAAATTCATTAAGATCCGATCACCCACTCGTATGTTATAAATACCTAATTTTTTCTAATTTTTCTTCCCCCTTTAGCCCCCCAGATGGTCGAATCTTGGAAAACGACTTTATCAAGTCAAATTGTGCAGCTCCCTGACACGCCTACCAATTTTCATCGTCCTAGCACGTCCAGAAGCACCAAACACGCCAAATCATTGAACCCCTCCCCGACTCCCCCAAAGAGAGCGAATCCAGAACGATTCTGTCAATCACGTATCAAGGACATTTGTTTATTCTATCCACCAAGCTTCATCCCGATTCCTCCACTCCAAGTGTTTTTCCAAGATTTCCCCCTCCAACTCCCCCCAATGTCAAAAGATCTGGTCGGGATTTGAAATAAGAGCTCTGAGACATGAATTCCTTCTAAAAATCAAATTTCATTAAGATCCGATCATCTATTCGTAAGATAAAAATACCCAAATTTTCGCTTTTTCCAAGAATTCCGGTTTCTCCCTCAAACTCCCCCCAATGTCACAGGATCTGGTCAGAATTTAAAATTAGAACTTTAAAGCACAAGATCCTTCTAAATATCAAATTACCCCCCCCCCTGAATTCCACCAAAGAGAGCAGATTCGGTCCGGTTATGTCAGTCATGTATCTTAGACAGGTTTATATTCTTCCCATCCAGTTTCATTCTGATCTCACCAATTTAAGTATTTTCTAAGATTTCCGGTCCCCCAACTGCCCCCCCCCCCAATTACACTTGATCCGGTTGAGATTTGAAATAAGAGATCTGAGATACGAGGTCCTTCTAAATATGAAGTTTCATGAAGATCCGATCACTCCTTCGTAAGTTAAAAATACGTCATTTTTTCTTATTTTCAGAATTAACCCCCCCCCCAATAGAGCGGATCCGTTCCGATTATGTAAATCACGTATGTAAGACTTCTGCTTATTTTTTCCACCAAGTTTCAACCCGAGCCCTCCAATGTAAGCGTTTTCCATGATTTTGGGTTCCCCACCCCAAACCTCCCCCAATGTCACCAGATTCTGTCAGGATTTAAAATAAGAGCTTTGAGACACGATATCCTTCTAAATATCAAATTTCATTGAGATCCAATCACCCGTTCGTAAGTTAAAAATACCTCACTTTTCTAATTTTTCAGAATTAACCCCTCCCCCAACTACCCCAAAGAGAGCGGATCCGTTCCAGCTATGTCAATCATGTATCTAGGACTCGTGATTATTTTTCCCATCAAGTTTCATTCTGATCCCTCCACTCAAAGTGTTTTCCAAGTTTTAGGTTTCCCCACCCAACCCCCCCACCCCCAATGTCACCAGATCCGGTCGGGTTTAAAACAAGAGCTCTGAGCCACGATATCCTTCTAAATATCAAATTTCATTGAGATCCGATCACCCGTTCGTAAGTTAAAAATACCCCATTTTTTCTAATTTTTCAGAAATACCCCCCCCACTACCCCAAAGAGAGTGGATCCGTTCCGTTTATGTCAATCATGTATCTAGGACTTGTGTTTATTTTTCCCACCAAGTTTCATCCCGATCCCTCCACTCTAAGTGTTTTCCAAGTTTTAGGTTTCCCCTTCCCAACTCCCCCCAATGTCACCAGATCCGGTCGGGATTTGAAATAAGAGCTCTAAGACACGATATCTTTCTAAACATCAAATTTTATTGAGATCCGATCACCCATTCGTAAGTTAAAAATACCTCATTTTTCTAATTTTTCAGAATTACCCCCCCCCCCCCCCCAACTACCCCAAAGAGAGCGGATCCCTTCCAATTAAGTCAATCATGTATCTGGGACTTGTGCTTATTTTTCCCATCAAGTTTCATCCCGATCCCTCCACTCTTTAAGTGTTTTCCAAGATTTTAGGTTTCCCCCTCTAACTCCCCGCAATGTCATCAGATCCGGTCGGGATTTAAAATAAGATCTCTGAGACACAATATCATTACAAACATCAAATTTCATTAAGATCCCATCACCCACTCATAAGTTAAAAATACTTAATTTTTTCTATTTTTTCCGAATTAACCGGCCCCCCACTCCCCCCTCCAGATGGTCAAATCGGGAAAACAACTATTTCTAATTGAATCTGGTCCGGTCCCTGATACGTTTGCCAAATTTCATCGTCCTAGCTTACCTGGAAGTGCCTAAAGTAGCAAAACCGGGACCGACAGACGGACAGACAGACCGACAGAATCTTCGATTGCTATATGTCACTTTTTTAATACCAAGTGCCATAACAAAGCATTCGACACAATTTCCTATCGTATTTTAAAACATAAACTACATCATTATGGGATAAAACGAACCAGGCTGCTCTTTAATTATGGCGTACTTAGATGACCGGACACAATTCGTTGACAATGGTGACTCCTCATCAAGAAAAGTGCAGCAGTTGAACAACACCGGTGCCCTCAATGATCTGTACTTAGCCCCTTGCTTTTCTTGATTTATACCAATGACTTAAGTGAGTCATTAAGGATCTCGGACTTACAGTGTTGTTGCTGACGATACGGGGTATAGTGTCTGGATCCATTGATCTGATACTTCGGCAAAATATATGTCAGTCAGTTGATATAATTTTGTTGTGGTTTAAGTCGAACCGTCTGACAGCAAATTCTGAGAAGACGAAATTTATTATTTACTCTCGGACTTTAACTTCTTGTACTGGACTCCCGTCAGTTGAGGCTTCAAACGACGTACGTATTAAGTGTGTTAGCTTTGTACGTTACTTAGGAATTATCATTGATGAAAACCTGTCATTCAAGCCATTAGCCATCTTCATTTGAAATTAAGCAGGAATCTTGGAATGATGCGTCACATGAAGTTTATTTTATCTTATAATGCATTGAGGTCCGTCTATTTTAGCTTAGCATATTCTTACCTTAATTATTGCCCATATGTTTATTCGAGCGCATTTAGGAGCCACTTATTGCCACTCCTGAGACAAAAGAATAGAGGATTTTGAGTACTGAAGATGATGTTCCATCTCCTGTTTTGCTACCAAACAAATCAAGTATTCAGAGTATGTATGTTAAATTGAATATCCTTCCAGTTAACCAGTTTGTAATGTTTCAGTCAGTTCTGTTTGTTGTTCAGCATCGTAAGAAGGCATTACTTGCGTATTTTTATGGATCTGAACTGTTTCAGGTATTAGATGAGGACTCATTAGATGGTATTAGATGATGATTCATGTCGACAGTCCAGGACGCTGTGGATGGTTTGTCAGTCGCTAATTAAATCCGAGAGATCGCCTTTTCACTAAGAAATAGTTTAATTACAGTATGGAATAAGTATGGTTAAAAATTGCAATTCTATCTCTTCCCCTATCAACACTAAAAAATAAATTAAGGAATTTCTAATGAAGATGTAATTTGTTAAGGAGTATGTGTATGTGTACATATATGTACGTGTATATTGGAATATATATGTGTATGTGGTTTTTATACATCTGTATGCCTCTTTTGTATGGCGTGTAGGGGGGGGGGGGGGGGGAGTTGGACCTTTTCCTTTGTTGATGAGTTGAATAAGATTAACAAAATTCGGAATTTTGTTGTTTTTTGGTGGGTTGAGGAGTCTGAAAAGTTGAGTTACCTATTGTTATTTATTTTATTTTTGAGGGTAGTTTGAAATAAAAAATTTAAGATTTTGGTTTAAATATATATATATATATATATATATATATATATATATATATATATATATATATATATATATATATATATATATATATATATATATATATATATATATATATATATATATATATATATATATATATATATATATATATATATATACTAGCTGTTGGGGTGGCGCTTCGCGCCACCCCAACACCTAGTTGGTGGGGGCGCTTCGCGCCCCCCCCAAGCCCCCCCGCGCGCGTAAGTCGTTACGCGCCATATTAGTTACGCGCCATATTAGTTACGCGCCATTGTAGTTGTGTCCCTATGTCCCACCTGTGAATATAGATAGATATATTATATATATGTTTTTAACTACGTAAAACTTGCGAATATACAACATTCTTTGCTGTCCCATTGTCTGTGCATATAAATAGATTGTCAGGTTTACCGACTCTTGAACATGCAACATATAATGGTCCATGGGAAAACAATCCGTATTCAGATCTATACCTCATGATTCTAATGATTACCCTTGAGCTTTGTTGATGGTGATTGCTAATCGAACATTCCCTGTCCCGGTGTCCCGGTCGTCATTTATATCCCCCTGTGCCCCCCGGCGTCCCCGTTGTAGTTGTGTACCGGTCTGTATATACATTCGTTTTTTAGTTTTGTTTTTCTCCTTTATTTTTTTCCTTTTTTATTTTTTTTCTTTTTTAGTTTATTTAGATTTTTAGATTTTTTAGTTTTTTTATTAGTTTTTAGTTTTTTTTTTCTTTTTAGTTTTTTTGTAGTCTTTACCTTCTTTTTAGTTTTTTTAGTTTTTTTTTTTACTTATGTCCTGGTCGTCATTTATACTCCCTGTGTCCCGGTGCTTTGTTGATTGCTAATCGAACATTCCTTTTGTCCCGGTCGCTTTCTCTTTGAGTGTCGTCATACCTGGTTGGTGGGGGCGCTTCGCGCCCCCCCAAGCCCCCCCGCGCGCGTAAGTCGTTACGCGCCATATTAGTTACGCGCCATTGTAGTTGTGTCCCTATGTCCCACCTGTGAATATAGATAGATATATTATATATATGTTTTTAACTACGTAAAACTTGCGAATATACAACATTCTTTGCTGTCCCATTGTCTGTGCATATAAATAGATTGTCAGGTTTACCGACTCTTGAACATGCAACATATAATGGTCCATGGGAAAACAATCCGTATTCAGATCTATACCTCATGATTCTAGTGATTGCCCTTGAGCTTTGTTGATGGTGATTGCTAATCGACCATTCCCTGTCCCGGTCGTCATTTATATCCCCCTGTGCCCCCCGGCGTCCCCGTTGTAGTTGTGTCCCTGTGTCCCGGTCGTCATTTATGTTTTTTACTTATGTCCTGATCATTATGGCTTATGTATGGTCATTTATATTCCCTGTGTCCCGGTCGTCATTTGTATCCCGGTGTCCCGGTCTGTATATACATTCGTTTTTTAGTTTTGTTTTTCTCCTTTATTTTTTTCCTTTTTTCTTTTTTAGTTTATTTAGATTTTTAGATTTTTTAGTTTTTTATTAGTTTTTAGGTTTTTTTTTCTTTTTAGTTTTTTTGTAGTTTTTACCTTCTTTTTAGTTTTTTTAGTTTTTTTTTTTACTTATGTCCTGGTCGTCATTTATACTCCGTGTCCCGGTGCTTTGTTGATTGCTAATCGAACATTCCTTTTGTCCCGGTCGCTTTCTCTTTGAGTGTCGTCATTTATTTTTTTCTTTTTTAGTTCTTACCTTTTTTAGTTTTTTTTTTAGTTTTTTATTGGTTTTTACCTTTTTTTTTATAGCTTTTTTAGTTTTTTTTCGTTTTTTCTTTTTACTTTTTTTTTTAGTTTTTATCTTTTTTATTTTTTTTTTATTTTTATTCTTGATTTTATTAGTTTTCTTTTTCTCTTCTATTTTTCAGTTTTTTCCTTTTTTTTAGTTTTTTTTTTAGTTTTTAGTTTTTTTTAGTTTTTTACCTTTTTTTAGTTTTTTTAGTTTTTTTAGTTTTTTAGCCTTTTTATTTTTTTTTATTAGTTTTTAGTTTTTTTGTAGTTTTTGCCTTTTTTTAGTTTTTTCAGTTTTTTTTTAGTTTTTAGTTTTTTACCTTTTTTAGCCTAAAATTTTATTAGTTTTCTTTTTCTCTTCTATTTTTCAGTTTTTTCCTTTTTTTTAGTTTTTTTTTTAGTTTTTAGTTTTTTTTAGTTTTTTACCTTTTTTTAGTTTTTTTAGTTTTTTAGCCTTTTTATTTTTTTTATTAGTTTTTAGTTTTTTTGTAGTTTTTGCCTTTTTTTAGTTTTTTCCATGACGTCACCTGATCCATCCACACATCCACAGACAGACAACTTATTTTTATATATATAGATATGTGGAATATTAGCAGAGGTACGATTAATTTAAATTTATGTGTAACGTGTTTTTGATTCCCGACTCTGTTAAGTTTTCTCTCTGTTGGGAATTTAATTTGTTCTGTAAATATGGTATTAATAATAAAACCTTCAACCTTGAACCCCACCAACTTTCTAGCAGAAAGGTAAGCATATTAAACTTAGTTTGAATTGCAATACCATAAGGATATTCAATCAGTAAGATCAGAGAACCCAAGCGGGTCAAATAATCCTTCCAATTTTGTAGCACAAAGGAATGCCTGTTTATACCCTGCTTGAACAAAAATGATGCAAGGGTTTTTAATCTATGCTACTAAAGGACAAAAGTGGATCCACAGCTCCTATAATACTCCTTGCGCCTTTCTCCCTCAAAATGTTTGGCAGAAAAGAAGACGTACACCTGGTTTAAATAAAAACAGCCGATCATTTTCAATATGTATCAGTTAAGGTACAAAGCAACTTATACCCCCTCCAGCAACAATCATTCTGTCCATCAACTTATAACAAAAAGAAGGACATATTTGGTGATTTTAATTTGTATTGTTGAAGAACCTTACCTCCAACTTTTTACTGAAGAGGTAGACATATTTAAATCAAATACATTTAAAAATGTGTAACCTGTTGAGGTGCTCCCCTCAACCCAGCTATCCATAGTAGGATTAGAAGTTACCACTTAATTAAACTTTGGGAGTTATGTTCTGAAGCGAAGGAGTCAAACCATCAATACAAAACATAAAAAATAAAATATAGAATCAAATAGTAGTAGCGTTTGCGGGAGGCTGCTACCCCCTAGACATGCGACCACTTCTGATTGTTTAAAGTTTTAAAGACTCCTCACTTTTGGTTAGAAAATCTTCTCTTTTTAATAAATACTAGTAATGTTAGGAATACTTTGTTTGGATATCAATACTTTCTAAGAGGAATTGTATCTTAAGAACATATTTTTCAACTTAACTAATTCCTGGAATATTGTGTAACTAGGAACATGGAACGGGAATTCACAACTATCTTGGCGATTGTTTTCCTCTAGACAACAAGAAAAATACATATAGCAAAGACTAAAGAAACTGTTGCAATTGTAATCAAAACACATTTTTTTTCGTGGCAAGTTTAAAAAACACTAAAAAACGTCAAAACTTAAAGCAGATAAATTAAATTACAACCTAATTTATTGGCAAAATTTTATGTTGAAATCTTATCAAATCTTATTAGAAAAGGACGGAAAACTATGGTAAAGAAAGTGCCTCTCTAAGACAATATTCTACATAGAAAGTAATTTTACATAAAAAAAGAAATAATCCACTTATTTTTGTGATGATGCAAAACAGCATTTGACTTTAAGATCAAGGGTTTTCACCTTCTTCTTAAAAACACTGGCAAAAACTAGAATTTATAGAACAGATAATTCGATTAGAATGTATTTTTGTATACGTTTACGTGTATTTCTCAATAAAGCTTCCTACGGCAGTAAATAGGTCCCTAGAATAAGTTTCCGAAATACGTTAGGACACACAGATTCGGCTAGAATGTACAGTTATAACTAATTATTAAACACGTATTACTTTTTTTTACATTAAGATTCCGTTTACACACCAGAAAGATTTATTTTAAACTTAAAAGTTCACAATTTCATTTTGCAACTATTTTCTCGGGCGAAAAAAAAGAACATAATTCTACAAGTATGGTGAGACTCATCACACACATATCTGAACATCAATTCATTACTGAACATCATGGGAGCCAAAAAGTAAAATAAAAAAAAAAGACCGGACCAAACAAACACACTCGGTAAAAGCGGATGGACTATAAATTCAAACTGACCAAATATTGACAAAATACTATTAGAAATAGCCAGCCGAAACGTCCTTCTTTTTTTCTAACATTTAAAATGGAACTTTAATTCCTCTAGTCAAAGTACAATCTAAATATATTTATTTGTCTGATTTGTAATTCTTCTTCTTAAAACGAATTTAACCGAACTGTTTTTAAAAGACTGAGGTTATGTCTATTTTAAAAAATTTGTCAAATGTAAGAACTAAAAGAATTGTGTTTAGATGGCAGCTCTCTAATAGGGCCACAACTATGATCTAAGTTTCAGTCACTGAACACAATTTCAAGATGGTTGGGACATGTCAAGTTCGCGATCACCTTTTCAGAAGAATTACATTGAGATAGATTTTAATATCAAAAAAGTAAATGAAGAATTAAATTAAGCATGGGAAACTGTTTTTGATTATCTAGATACAGGCTCTCAGTGACTAAAACGGAAACGCTTACTTTTGATTATAAGGGACAGTACTGTAGCGCTGTCGAAATAAAAAGCGATATGCTGTCAGTGCATTATTTCTTTTCTTGGCCATTTGTATAGAAGGGGTAGTTATAGAAACTTCAGAGGGGCTTATTCAATTAGGAATTGACAGTTGTAGATCCCTTTTCAAGAGTCGAAAATGACTGGAGGGCAACTAACCCCCATAATATACCCATTTTTTCTTACCCCCCCCCCGCCACCACCAAGACATCTGATCGGACCTTAGAGACAACCATTTTATTTAAAACAGTCGAAAGGCTCAATAAATATAACTTCAGGGATGACATGGCCCCACAGCCCATGCGGCAAGGAGTGTAAATTATGCATAGTTAAATCTTTATAGATAGGTTTTAGAGATGTCATCATGAGTATCCAGTGGCTCGAAACTTTCAGGATCACTTTCTAGATAAAAAACACATATTTTATTGTTAAAGGAGGTGTTAGGAAGCCCATAAACGGGCAAAACCGCCACTGCCCTTGAACCTAGCGGAACCTAAAATAGCGAATAGCTTTCCGTCCCTTCCCCAAAACTTTTTCTCCAGTCACTTTTTGTGGAAGAAATGGTCGAAGAAACTTAGGAGGGTGCTAATTCGAAGGGTAACTGGAAGTTCTAGTTTCCCTTTTAGGATGGAAAATGATTGGAAGGCAACTAGCCTCCCTCTCTATCTATTATCTGATAAATGGCCCTCCCGTAAATTCCATGATATCGAATATAAATTTGAGATAGCCGTTTTGTTCAGAAAAGTCAGAAAAGTAACACACCTACAATCCAGGGTCAATGAAAATGCTGTAGAAAACCCACTGATCACGGATAAGTTTAACCAGAAAAGGCAGCCAATTTTGGTATTGGTGGTGAAATTAGGACTTGTTTTTGAAATCACACGCTTACCTGATTAAATCAGAGCACACGATATGCAACTGAGTTTATAAATTGCCACAATATCTCAGATATGGCAAGGAAAATTTTAGGATTTCGCGGAGTGTCGGATGGCGGAGATCCAGAAGACCTCAAATTTTACATTAGGGAGGGGGCAGAGGTAAACCAAAAGACTTTATGCGTATTCAAGTCAACGAAACGTCATATTTGCAAGATTCCACAACGGATCAGAGGGGGGGGGGGCAAGTAGCTATTGGTTATAGTTTTGGGACATGATAGAGCCAAATAAATAACCTTAGGTGCAGTCAGGTTGCGAAAATACAATTTCTGCAGTATCTCAGGAACGGTTCGAGAAACTGAATTGTGAACTTAGACTTTCAGGTAGTGTTGAATAAGGAAGAGAGGAGGGGCAAGAGGACTTAAAATTGTGTTAAAAAGATGGCCTAAATATGTTTTTTTTTTCTCTAGTAAACTTTCACTTTTGCACTATAAGCCCCAAATGAGGGGTAAAATCTTATTCACGTCTAAGTAGCGTGGCATATCAAAAGACACTGTGGCACCAGGTTTTTAAAATAGTGCATCGGCAATTTCTCGGAAGTGGCTTGGGGTATCAAGTTGGAACGTTCAGGAATATAGGGGACGAAGAAGACGTCAAATTTTGGATTGGGAAGAAGGAGCTAAAAAGATTTTTCTCCAATACATCCAAACATTATGCCCTACAAGTCTTTATGGTTACTACAGACTGAAAAAAAAAAATCATATGTGCCCAGGTTATTAAAATAGCGTATGACATTAACCCAAGAACAGCTTGGGAAATAGAGTTGCGATTTGCAGGAGGTGGTAGGTGGCCAAGTGGGTTTCAAATTCTGACTTGACAAGGACCAAAGAAACCACGGATCCAGGTTATTAAAATGGCATATACACAACATCTTGTGAATGGTTTGTGGATATCGAGCTGAAAATATCGGACTTAGAGGAGGAGGGAGGAACAAGGAGGCAAGGATAATTCACATTTATGTTCACAAGGAGGAGGTTTTGGGGCATATAAATGTATTTCTGATCGATTGAAAATTTTCGGTGCTATTACTTCCAGTAGAAGCTTGAATCTATTTACAACAAAAGTGAAGTAAATCAAATGACAGTATACTTCCCCAGACATTCAAAATAGCGCACCTGTGACATTCGGCGAATGACTGGGGGATAGAGTCAAAAATTTCAGGGAATATTTGGAAAAGGCAGGAGGACTTCAAATATTATGTTTAGAGAAAAGAATGGGAGTGGTGTAGTTCGTCAGAAAAAGGACAAATTTCTTTAACTCGAATGTATAAAAAAAAAGTCTTAAACTTATATGCGTAAGCTATTGGGTCAAGGGGACCCTTACGCACAGCAAAACAATCTGAATAAACTGTTTCACCCAAAAATGGACCCAAACTTTCTTTTTTTTTTTACCAGCCAGAACTATTTATACTTTTATCAACTCATTAACGTGACTTCAAGTGTTTTGATCGTTCCATACCAAAGACTAAAAGATTCAGGACGCAGAAAAACGGGGATTAAATTCCTTGGGTTAAATGCCGGGTGCTTAAACGGCTTGAAAATAACACTTAGAAATTTTTAGGCCAGGTGAGCACCAGAGCAGAAAACATAATGCGATGTAATTAATCTTGACTGAATAGGTCAGTGAGGCCCAAAAACAAACACAACATTCTTTTTCGTCTCTGATAGGCTTAAAACATACATTTCTTATAGTGCTCAATGTTTTTTTTTTTCTTATCGTGCCAAAAATAAACTTTTACATGCAATTCATCCTGCGTCTCCTAACTCATCAAGGAATTGCATAGCCAATGATTCTGCATAAAAAAAATTACGAACAACCTCATTTTTACACTCAAATAATAATGAAGAAATCGGCTTTTGTCAGCTCCTGATCAATTTGGCTTTCTAAATATAGAGGGGAAGGGGGCATAAAGTAGCCATCACATGTACCCTTATTTTTTAATAGATTAAGCACATAAGTCGTTTTTTAATCAAATATTATTGTCAGTGCTGTGGTTGGTTCTGATTAGCTATAAAATGGATAGAAAACCCATCAGAAGAATTTAAGCAGATTAGGTGCCGCAAGCTCTTCAAGGACTACCATCATCCTCACAAAGTATAACTATAAGGTTAGTGGTTGTTCTACTTCTCAAATACAACAATATATTTGGAAACTTCCTGTCTGCTGGTGTAATATCTATTCATTTATCAGGCCTGATTTATATTTTTGGATAGTATTTACAATCAAGTAAATAATGATGCCACGAATGTATATTAAAGCAAATCAAGCCAAGAAACGTTATATTTCTCGGATTAATACAAAAAACTTCTTATGGTCATAGGCTTTATTAGTTTGGTTTACACTCACTCAATTATTTAGTTTGAATTTGTCTCACTCAATTCACTAGTCCTCATTCAAATACTTTGCTGTTGGTTGCAAACCATGTATCTCCTAAGTAAAATAGGATCAAAGGATAAAATTAGTTTTGTTTCTACTTTTTCTTTGTTTGCAGGTTCTATTGCACGGGTCAGGGCTTCTACTAGGACTCTGTATTATAATCCTCCTTAATAAGATTATCTACATGTATTCCAACTATGTTTTATTAATTACAATCCCCCATTAACAGAATAGATCCAAAATTAAAAAGAAATAATAAGCCTACTTGATATCATGGATATCTTGATTAAAGAGCTCCAAAATAACACTGCTGGTGATTGTATACTACAATCAGATGATTCATTTCCTATCAATAACTAGCAGCTTTTTTTTTGTATCAAGACCGAGGTAAGAGGTTTTGTCACAGGCGGGGTCAGGGGTGTCTTTATCCTGAATAGACTTTAGTATGCATATAAATTAATAAAATACTATTAAAGTTAGCAGAACCACATATCCCATGTACACGAGAACGCATACAGGTATTTCATTGAAAGAAAGGAGAGAAATTGAAGAGGGGGGGGGATAATCAAGAAAACTGCAAAAAGCCAGCATTGACTAAAGGAATGGGCTGGAGAAGGATATTCGAAACTGACGAGGAGCAGTGACATTTATTTCAAATTCTTGGCGGCAACATTTTATGAAGAGGGCGATACGCGGGTTATTCGCAAATTTGGACAAATGCCTCAAACGTGAAGATTAATTATGTATAGAAGTAAACTTGGATTTAAATTACTTTTGGCGACAGAATCATTTTATTCTATTCGTCCGCCTATCCCTAACAACCAGCCAATAGGAGTTTGAAAAAAAAAAGGCTGAATGTAAATATACATAGAGTTCCCGATTCCCTTGTATAAATTTATACTATCTTTATAAGCGAGCAACAATTGTGTATTTGTGTACTTATTTATTTTTCCTCGAAAACGGCTCCATATTTTTTCAGCAAAATAGTATCCTGAGATTTTCTAGCCTAAAAAAAAAGTCATCTATATAAGTAAGAGGTTTGAGAATATTCACTAAAATCTTCAATTTCGGAAAAAAATATTTATTTAAGCGACGTCGTCTTTATGAAATACACTCGAAAAATATACATAGGTCATATTTGCCTCAAAAGTTTTTGTATTCTTTAAAGTGTCTAGGATGCAGACAAAATTACACAAGAAAAAAATGACTGACAAGAAAAATCATACGATTGACGGCTCATCGCCACGCTCCCGGTACTATATATATATATATATATATATATATATATATATATATATATATATATATATATATATATATATATATATATATATATATATATATATATATATATATATATATATATATATATATATATATATATATATATATATATATATATATATATATATATATATATATATATATATATATACATATATATATATATATATATATATATATATATATATATATATATATATATATATATATAGAAGAGTACAACCCCTCTCATATATTGAATAATTTCCGTTTGTTTTAAGTTTTAATGTTTGTCCTTACTTTCAGTAGGAAGAACTTTTTTAAATTAAATTCCTTTATAACGCAAAAACAAATACATAAGATATCAAGTTGAATTTAAGAGCTCTATTTTATGTAAAACAGCTAATTTTGCAAGAATTTCAATTTTAATTTAAATTTTTTGTTCAAACCGAATAAGATTTATTTTCAATGTTGGTTCTTCATATCTGCTTTAAACCGTAAACATAACTGCTAAAATTTCAGTTCTATATTTAAGGCCATTAACCTATCGAAAAGAAAGCAAGGAAAAGAGGCAGCAATTGAAAATATTATTTAGGTGAAAATTCAAACTTTAGCCCCCTTCCCATAAAAAATACTTAACTAAACTTACAGAATTACAGACTTCATTTTTTTCATAGGAAGTTTTGAGCTTGTTTTATCACAAAAAATGTGTTATATTAAAAAGCTGTCAGCTGACATTAAAATAAATTTCTTGAG
Source organism: Artemia franciscana (assembly GCF_032884065.1). Taxonomy (NCBI): domain Eukaryota; kingdom Metazoa; phylum Arthropoda; class Branchiopoda; order Anostraca; family Artemiidae; genus Artemia; species Artemia franciscana. Next base: position 27,081,584 of record NC_088875.1, read on the forward strand.
AAATAGCCCAACTTTTTCTTTAAAAGTATGAACATGGATTTCATTTACCATGTTAGGCTTGTCAGTAGTATATAGCAGAAGAAAGATTGTAATTCTAACTTTTAATCGCTTTAGTTTTAAGCACTAGAGAAGTAGTTTCATCACTATTTCATGGAACAGAAGTGCCTCCAATATATCATGTGAGATAATATAAACAGCATTTGTAGGATGAAAAATGAAGACTGAACATTTCACAAGTGGGATATCTCAGGAATGGTTACTAATTCTAAGGGGAGTTTCATATAGTCTTTTCCAAAAATAATATCTGCCCATTGAAGAATCAAGTGATAGCTAATGACGAGGAAAATTTACTAAGGTTGATTTGCAGGGATGATATAATGCATGGAATTTGGGGTTTATTTAGATTGGGTAGGAGTTACTCACGAAAGGATGAAATAGAGAAAGAAACGGAGTTTATTATTCCAATACAGTGAAACAGGCAAATCGAAAGAAAATCCTTTGATTTAAAAAAAAAATGGTCTCTGAACTCTCAAAATCAAGACATTTGACAGTCGAAAATTTTATCTCCAATTATCAATATAGCTGACCAGTTTATTTTTGCCTTGACATGACCTTATGAATTAGTACCTTTTTCAGTTTTACACTTAATTGTTTTACTTTGTCGGTTTTATTGTCTTGGAAAGAATTAAATCCGTCTATTTTATTATTTTATTTGTCAATTTTCGGGATGCAAAAGGAGCTATGCCTTAAAAGACATAAGGCAAAGGTATTTACTAAGTTCTTTCATTATGGAGTTGTGTCGCATTCTCTACTTTATTTTATTAAAATGAAATTCAAAAAATCACAAAATGATTATATGATTATAAATGCTAGATTATTTATTTGATATTTTGTGCTTCTAAAATTTCTATGCCCGAGGTAAAGGCCCCCTCTGCCCCCTACTCCCCTTAAAATCGCCTCTGCCCCTTAGAAAATTCAATCATTTTTTAGTAATAAATGAAGTTGACGACTATTATAGTCGTCACATATACCCTGTTTCCTTGTTTACTGTTGGTTGACAACACAGCTTTCATGGGTGAGTCGGCTGAGGATATCCAAGCTCTCCTAAATTCAGCTGAAGCTCACTTAGAATCTAAGAAGTTGAAGCTAAGTGCATCCAAGATGGAGGTTGGAGGTTGCATCCAATATGGTAACTATGGAAGCTAAGTGCATCCAAGATATAGTTGTCTTCCACAGTTAGAAACTTAACGGACACCATGACTTCGAATTTACTTACAAATGTGAGTCATTAAAAGTGGCCACCAGGTACAATTATTTGGGATTCATCGTTGCAGCAAATGGGAACATGACCGCGCACAGTAGATTTATGATTTTGTGTGGTAAGGAAGCCGCTTCTGCCCTACTTTGATAAATACGTATCATGGAAATTAAGAAATTGAAGATGTATAAGTACCTTTTCATGTCCTACCAGTTGCTCTTACGCTCTTTACGCTAAAGTATGACTCTTTCTCTCAACTCCACTTTTTAAAACAGTATGAAACTTTAGCGTAAAGAGCGGGGCGTTGAGGAGGGAACAGTCCCTTTCATATAAGGAGTAATTTCTGCTCGTTTTAAGTTTTAATATCGCTCCTTACTTTCAGTTAAAAAAAACTTATTTTTTTTAAATTTAATTTTTGAACGTTTTTGAATTAATGCATGTTTTGATTTTGGCTCTCCGCATATGAATAATTAAAACGAAATTTGCATATTAATTTATTTTCATGGCTAAATGGTTACCCCATAGTTTTGATCGAACGATTTTGAGAAAAAAGGAGCGGGGAGTAGGCCTAGTTACCCTCCGATTTTTTGGTTATTTAAAAAGGCAACTAGAAGTTTTAATTTTTGCGAATGTTTTTATTAGTAAAAATATACGTAACTTACGAATTAACTTACGTACGAACTTCTATGTTCGTATGTTTTTATTACGTATATGAGGGGGTCCATCCCTCGTCAATACTTCGCTCTTTGCAATAAAGCTTAAATTTTGTCCCAATTCTTTAAGAATGACAGCTGAATCACAAAGGCCGTAGAATAAATAGTTGAAATTAATAAAATTACTTTAGCGTAAAGAGCGGGGTATTAGGAGGAGGTGAACTCCTCATATGCGTAATAATTTCTGTTCATTTTAAGTTTTAATGCTGCTACTTACTTTCAGTTGAAAAAACTTTTTCATATTCTATTTTTCATTGTCCTTTACAAAAAGGCTAAAAAAAAAAAAAAAAAATCCTGTCCCCCTTTCATGAAAATTTTTCCCCCCATGACAAGTTCCTCCATGGAAACCCCCTCCCCTCAACGAAAAAAAAATCCCCCTGACAGCGTATGTACACTTCCCAATAACCATTACTATATGTAAATACTGGTCAAATTTGTAACTTCTAGCCCCTCCCACGGGGACTGTGGGGGAGTAAGTCGTCCCCAAACAAATGGTTATTAGGTTTTTCGACTATGCTGAATAAAATGGCCATCTCTGAATTTTAATCCAGTGACTTTGGGAAATAGATGAGCGTGGGAGGGGGCCTAGATGCCCTCCAATTTTTTGATCACTTATAAAGGGCACTAGAAATTTTAATTTCCGTTAGAATGAACCCTCTCACGACACTGTAGGACTACTGGGTCGATATGATCACCCCTGGGGGAAAAAAAAACACAAACAAACAAATAAACACGCACCCGTGATCTGGTATTGTGGCAAAAAATGCAAAATTCCACATTTTTGTAGATAAGAGCTTGAAACTTCTACTGTAGGGTTCTCCCATACGCTGAATCTGATGGTGTGATTTTCGTTTAGATTCTATGACTTTTAAGGGATTTTGCCCCTATTTTCTAAAATAAGGCAAATTTTCGCAGGCTTGTGACTTTTGATGGGTAATTCTAAACATGATAAAACTTATATATTTAAAATCAGCATTGAAATGCACTTCTTTTGATGTAGCTATTGTTATAAAAATCCCGTTTTTTAGAGTTTCGGTTACTATTGAGCCGGGTCGCTTCTTACTACAGTTCGTTACCACGAACTGTTTGACAAGAACAACTAGGTTCATCACAAGATCTTAAACAAGGCATACTTGACAGCTCTTGATAGCCCGCATTGAACGTCAAGTTGGACTTAAAATAAGTCTAACTCTTAAAAATAAGTTGCGTTTCAACCGCCGTCTCTTTCAAACCCTTTCAATTTAGCAGTTCTGGTCCAGTACCTGTGTATTACGTCGTTCCAATAGTTTCCAAATTCGAAAATGCCAAGACTCCATTTTTTTTTTTTTTTTTAGTAGCGTTATATTATGATGTTTATAGTTTCATTGTTTCCGCAACGTCTATTAACATGCGTATCACCGCCTATGTTAGTGTTGTAAGTTGTGCATTTAATTTTTTTTTTTTTGTTTATGTATGGTATTTTTTTTAGTGATTTTTATATAAGTAAATATTTCGAACACTCTGACAAAATTTCAAACAGTTTTATTTGACATATGTATTCCTGAATACTGGGCAAGAGTTAGTCAGTAGTTTGAACTCAGAATCTAATAATCTAATCTTCTACAAAAGGAAGGTTAACAGATTCTTCAAGACATGCTGCCATTTGATTCATCATGTTTATGCTATCAAAAATATTTGGTACTCTGACAAAACAGATTTGCAAACATCCAACTGTCAATGAATCAATGGAATTTAAGGCATCGTTAAGACTCCCCCGGCTCCATTGGCTTGGACACGCTTAACGTCACCTTGACGATAACCTCTTCAAACCAAAAATTCTTACGAAGCCCCTCCCAGCGTGACATAGAAGACAAGGAGGAAGGTTAAAGATTTGGGGATCCAGGTGAGAGATTTTCCACATTCGGCCACAGGTGGGACAAATGCTGGCTGAGGTTCGCCTAAGACTTGGCATAAGATTGACCATCGTAGGAGAGCGTTATTGAGAGGTTTCGTTCAGATGACGAGCAAGGCGGAAACGCCTGGACCTGCTGCAAGTACAAGTAGGCTATTGATTTACTAACATTTTATCTTTCTGGGGCCAAAAAATGGGCACTTTTTTTGGTATCTTTCTGGGGCACTTAATTTTTGGGAAAAACAAGAAGATATAAGGATTTGAGTTTGTCCCCGACAGAAAGCGAACTACTTCAAAGATAAATTTCAGAATTTAGAACGCATTTTGATCCTTCTTTCATTTAATTTGGAGGTTGAAAAAGGAGCGTAACACTCTTCATCAAAACATTTTCTTGCCTCAAAAAATGACAAAGATATGGCCATGTTAAAAAAAAATATTGTAAGTCAGCGAACTCAGTATGTCTGAAACACCCTGAAATTTACAGCTCTGAAGTTAGTGAGTTAAAGTTGACGGATCAGCAAAGACGAATTAAGAATCATAGCTGTATCAATCACATAATAATAATAATAATAATAATTTATTCCAGAAAAAGCCCGTGGGTCATAGGAAATTTACATAACAAAAAACAAACAACAAACTAACTAAATTAAATTCATACCATTTAAAGAAAACGCTGCCGATGTGCCGCTGCAATCCTTACAAATCTTGCTATCCTTTTAATACTCAGGAAATTTGTCTTTTTCATTCTATCTACCATCCATATCTCATTCAATTTTTCTTTACCATACATCTCTCGCCTCCATTCATTCAATTCGACACATTCACACAAAAAATGTATTAAACTTTCATCCTGAGATCCACACATAGGACAAGCAATAGATTCTACCTTCTCCCCTTTTCTCCCTTGATACTTTCTTTTCTCCCCAATCAAAAATCCATTTCCCCTCCAATCCAAATAAGCCTTCAAATCCTCTCTACTTAACCCAGCCTTCCAAAAATATACTCATCAATAAATTCCATATACACATCAATAAATCAATAAAGTATATGAAAAGTACCAAGTTAGCTATAAGAAGCCTGTATTCTCATATAAAATTATACACACACTGAAAAATAATTCAGCAACTAATATAGTAAAACAAAATACATTTGCAAACTTTCCAACAAATAATCAAATAGCTGAGAACCCAGCTAGACCGATCACTACTGGGCTTTAAACAAATAAAGGGAATTGGAATTTTGAGAGCCTGCCTTTGGCTGAAAAAGGCATACACTTATGCGACCTTGTTGAAGAGCTGGAGTTGGCTGAGCTGCATTCTAAAGAAACGGCACAACTATCCAAGGTTAGTATATCAATAGCAAACAATTATTACATTAAATATACTTAAGTGGAATTCAAGTTCAGTTATGAAATTTTTAATTCGGTATTCAGTATGAATTATTCTAATTTATTAGAATAACTTTTATCTCATTCAAATTAAAATCTTTTGTATAAAGGGGCATGGACCAAATCCTTTCATGGCTTAAGTTTAGAAATTAAAGGTATACTTGTTCACGGTTTGAAAGACTTGAAAAGGTCAAAAGGTGGGTTTATGACATGCATGAAAAAACACCTGCATTTTTGCATTTAGTCAGAATTGATGTTTGGAAAGAGTTTACTCCGAAGAATCGCAACTGCTGCATAAAGAACGCACTTGAATGATAACACTTAACTTGATATTACCAATATTACCTAACAGTTATGACAAGACGATTTGAATTGAACCCTTGTTCAACTAATATTCAGTTAAAAAGACGAAAAATGAATTGAGGTTGGTTGTTGGAGATTCTAACATCCACTCTAAGGCCTGGTGCACAAGTATTAAAGATTTCACCTAACAATCTAAGCTTTGTTTACGGTCCTGTGGTTACCTGGGGTTCGATATCAGCTGTCGCCGGGACGACAGAAGGACCTTTATACTCAAAAAGTCTCGTTAATACATAGACTAGATTCACCTTAATTTACTGACCTCAAACGGTCTAAATTCAGAAAACGTTCACTTCAGCTGACATTGCTTTGGGTGACCTCCCAGCCTTATTTTTCAAATCTATAATCCCTATTCCAATCTAAGACACTGATCAGTGTCTAAGACCGTCGAAAAAGCAAGATGGTAAATCTAAAACCATCGAAAAAGCATATTCTCGATAAAAAACACAAACTGAAATAATTTTTAAGAAAAATTGATTAAATGACCAGTATTTATCTCTTTGATGAAATGTAATCAGTGGATGAAAATGCTAGACTTCATCAGAACAAGTTGCTTCCAATTGTAAAAGATTCTTTGCCGGTGAATACCGACTCCAGGATATCTAATAACAAGTCTACTTAGTGGAGTCACAGTTTCGAAATGGTATATTAAAAAAAAGCAAATGTCTATAAACAAAATCTATATAGAAGGATGTCTAGTCCATCTAATGCAATAACAATTTCCCCAATGACAGATGAAAACAATGATATTTTGTCTGATACCAAAGAAAAGAAAAGAATTTTTTTTTTGCAATGACAAGAAAAGAGAACAATGATTTGTCCGAGGATTGAAAAACGCGATGCCACTTTCCGAAATGACAAAAATAAAAAATAAAAAAATATGGCAATTTTTCTGATGACAGAAATAAATGACAACGCTTATCGCGACCACAGAAAAAAAAAAAAAAAAAAAAAAAAAAAAAAAAAAAAAAAAAAAAAAAAAAAAACAAAACAAACAAAACAATGACGCTTTTTCAACTCTCAGAAAAAAAAACAGTGACACTTGTTATTACAACACTTTTGGCACCAGCCAAAAAAAGCGATGAAAATTGCGTTTCAGGCACAATATTATAAAACCATTGCAGAAAATGAGCAGAATCAAATCTTAATAGACAAGTACAGCTAAAAAGCATTATAGGCGTTCCATATCGTTTTCAAATTTTACACTCACTTAAAGTTGTACTTTTATTTCAAATTATGGTGCTTCTACTTTCTCAAAGCTTCATGCATTTATCAAGAATAATATAGCCTACGTCCATGTTTATTTTATTCTGAGGGGAGATAGACAAAAAAAGCCTTCTGATGAGAAAATTTGAAAAAATCTGCCTTAAAAATATATTTTTTTACGTTTAATATGAGCCCCCGTCAACTAACCACAGGAAGTTCCTTAGATCCCCCTCCCCTCTCTTCTTAGGACTCAGGACATAAACTTGTCAGTTTACTAGTATATAAAGAACAATGACAAACAAATGCTTATTCAAAGCAAGAGGTAAAAAAGAAACCTAAAAAAAGCAAAAAAAAACTAACCTTTGAATCTTCTGCTTCCAGTATTTGTTGTTGGCATTTGGTAATACTGTCGTTTATAAATGAGATGTTTGTCCTAGCATCTTCCTGTTCTAGCATCAAGTCTTGAATTAGTACTGTGTTTTCACCGTCTGAATAGGCTTCAGCAATTTGTTTGGCGAATTCGTCAAGCATTTGACTCAGCTTTTCTCGCTTACTTAGCCACCTAAAATAAATAAAGATTGCCCAGGAATAAAACAGAATTTACTTTGGAAGAAAAATATGAATTACAAACCACAGTTTTCAAAGTTATCCTCTGTTTAGGCATTGAGAGCTGCACTTAAAATAGATTCAAAACAACTAAAATGATATAGAGACCATGCTTGTAGGAGTAGCAGCAACCAATAAAGGTCAAACAACTACCCTATAGTAGCCAAAATTTTAAAAATACGCTTCGAAACGGTATTCGTGCTTACCCAAAAAAAATCAGAACAAAGGATAACTAGATTTATTTTTGCTGGGGTGACATTAAGAGTTGCAGCAACCTTTGGTTAAATTCTCCAACAAAAGTTTTACGAGAGCAGCACTTAGGTTTTGTTTCTTCGTCATTGATCGATGGCTAGTTGTAGCCAGGCCAGGATTTATGCAGAGGCTAACTAGGCCTGAACATAAAGGCGCAAAATGCCGAGGAGCGCAAAAAAAAACACTGAGGGACCTTTTTCTTACTGTTATGGCAATGTTATAGCGTAGCCTATAGTAAACGGACATACGGCATTTATGTATTGTTACTCATTTGTTATTTATCATATTTATTAAGTTATAGGAATATTAGTAAAAAATCTTTATCTTTAATAGAGAGGAGAAGCGGTTTGTACAAGGACTATCTGTACAAGGAGTGACAGATCATATGAAAACCAAAGGGGTGTAAAGAAAGTGGAGAAAGCATTAAAATATGAAGGTGTGAACTTCCAGCTGCATCTGGAAGATGCAGCTAGACGGCATAATAGCAAAATATTGTACTGGCATGTTAACAAATTGAGGGGAGTAGTCAATCCAGACTTGTCCCAGTTAAAGATAGGAACGGGGCAAAAAAAGTGATAAAGAAAGAGTTCATGGGGTGGTCGGGACATTTTGAGAATTTGCAAAAACGAGATGCAAACTAGAATGGTTAAAAAAAAGTTGCAGAAAAAGATATAGAGGAAAATAAATAAGTTAGTGATACCTTGGATGTGAAGGGTGTTTTGTGGCAAAGAATTAGCGACAGCACTGAACGGATTAAAAACTAATAAGGCTCCAGATCCTGATAGTGTGGCAAATGAGTCAAACAGTTCGTGATAACGAACTGTAGTAGGGAGCGACCCAGCTCACTAGTAAACAAAACTCTAAAAAAAGGAATTTCGATGAACAGAGATTATTACGCATATGAGGGGTTCTAAAAATACTTTAGCATAAAGAGCGAGGTATTTAGGAGGAGATAAATACTTCGCTCTTTATGCTAAATTATTTTTAATAATTTCAACTATTTATTCTACGGCCTTTCCGATTCCGGGGTCATTTTTAAAGAATTGGGACAAAACTTAAGATTTAGTGTGAAGAGCGAGGTATTAACGAGGGGACAAATCCCCTCATATATATAATCAAAAATATAAGAATATAAAAGTTTGTAACGTAAGTTAATTCTTAAGTTACGTATATTTTTTACTAATAAAAACGTTCATTAAAAATTCATAAAAAAAGTTCTAGTTGCCTTTTTAATTAACCGAAAAATTGGAGGGCAACTAGGCATCCTTCCCCATCCCTTATTTCTCAAAATCGTCTGATCAAAACTAAGAGAAAGCCATTTAGCCAAAAAAAGAATTAAAATGCAAATTTCATTGTAATAATTTATGTACGGAGAGCCAAAATCAGACATGCACTAATTCAAAAACTTTCAGAAACTAAATAAAAAAAACAAGTTTTTTGAAATGAAAGTAAGGAGCGACATTAAAACTTAAAACGAACAGAAATTACTCCGTATATGAAAGGGGCTTTTCTTCCTCGACACCCCGCTCTTTACGCTAAAGTTTTTTATTGTTTTAACAAGTAGAGTTGCGAGAAAGAATCAAACTTTAGCGCAAGGAGCGGGGTGTCGAGGAGGAAAAGCCCCTTTCATATACGGAGTAATTTCTGTTCGTTTTAAGTTTTAATGTCGCTCCTTACTTTCATTTCAAAAAACTTGTTTTTTTATTTAATTTCTTAAATATGGTGGCGCTGAGGTTAGAAATAAGCAACTGAAGATTATGAATATGATTTTTGAAAAAGCGGAAGTATCAATCAATTTTAGGAAAACCTGAATTAAACCACTGTATAAGAAAGGTGATAAGAGTGAGTGTCGCAATTATCGAGGCAATAGTCTGGTCTCTGTAGGTAGCAAATTACTTAGTAATATGATACTTTTTAGACTGAGAAACGCCGTAGAACAAATTTTAAGAGAAGAACAGTGCGGTCTTAGAAAAGCTAGAGGATCTATAGACCAAATTTTCACTCTTAGGTTAATAATTTAGAAGCACCTTAGTTGTCTAACACCTTTGGTCCTAAGTTTTATAGATTATGAGCAAGCGTTCGATTATGTTGATAAAAGAGCTTTAGCAAAGGTCTTATCCTTGTATGGTATGCCAGACAAATACATTGTAGTGATTTGTGCTATGTACGAGAATAACACTGCTGCGGTTAAGGTAGGAAATGAGGTTAGCAGCTGATTTCGTATTAAATCAGGAGTTAAGCAGGGTTGTATTCTGACCTGTACGGATCGTTTTGGTGCACTTTGTCTTAAGGAGCTCAGAAAAGGCAATTGGAGACCACAGAATTAAATGGCGAGGAAAAACTGTCCGGGACTTAGATTATTCTGATGATTTAAGCATCCTAGATGAAAGTGTGAGCGAAAAACCTTTTAGAGGTTTTGCGACTTCAGGGTGCTAGAATAGGTTTGAAAATTAATGTTAAAAAGAATAGGTCACTAAGGCTAGGAATAAGTGAAGATGAAAAGGTGACGTTGGGTAACGAAAAGATTGATCAAGTGGGCAGCTTCATATACTTCGGCAGCATTGTTAGTAAATACGGTAGGAGCAGTGAAGACTTTAAAAGTAGAATAGCCAAGGCTCAGGGTGTTTTTTCACAGTTAAAAAAACATTGGAAAAATAGGAAGATAAGTCTGCAAGCCAAGATTAGAATATTGGAAGGTATAGTGATGACAGTGGTCAAATATGGCTCGGAAGCATGGGTGCTCCGAAAGGCGGATGAAGATTCACTCGATGTTTTCCAGAGAAATTGCCTAGAGATTGTTCTGGGTATCCGACTGACTGACCGCATTTCAAACAGTAGATCGTACGAAAAATGTGGTTCAATTTCTAGGGCTATAATGAAAGAAAGGTCAGGATGGCTAGGGCACATTTTCCGAATGAAGGATGACAAATTGCCGAAGATTGTCCATTTCGGCCAACCATCTACGGCTAGACGGCAAGTCGTCCCCGTTTAATGTGGGAGGATGTCATAAAGAAAAACTAAAAGGAAGCGAGAACTTCCTGGGAGGGTGTAAACAGGGAGGCTTTGAATAGATCGGAATGAGGGAGGAGCGTCCGTAGCTGTGTTGCCCTCAGCTTGCGGCTTGGTCCTGAGGTGAGTTTTGTTTTGTAGTAGTAGTCAGTAGTATTTTTTTCCCAGAGGCGCTTCATATGGAAGGAATGATCATAGAAACTTAGGAGGGGGCTCATTCCATTCCAAATTGAAATTCTAGAGGCCTTTTTAAGAGTCAAAAGGATTGAAGGGCAAGCGCCCCCCTCCCTGTCGGTCGTTTTCCCAAACGCAAATGATCAAAGTTTTGAGATGGAAATTTTATCTAAAATTGTCTGAAGTTCAAATAAGTTACGCAATTTATCCATTGTTAAGATATAATGTTTTATGGGCAGAGTAGACGCATAAATTTTGGAGAGGGGCCAATCTAATTGGATATTAGAAATTCCAGTGCCCTTTTAAGATTCAAAAGTGATCAGAAGGCGACCATCCCCCGCACCCTTTTCCCCCCAAAGGCATCCAGACAAAATTTTGATATATTCAATATTGTCAAAAGGTAAAATAACTATACCTCTACAGTTGACACCCCCCACTACCACAGCCCCGGCACAAGGGTTGTATATTTTGCAAGTCGCTCGTTGTAAACACAAGGTTTTTTTAATTAAGGAAAAAGGGCATTTTGATCCTTGATCTCCAAGAAAGTTTAGAATATTAAGGCGAAACTTGAAGAAATGTGGAGAGGGATCAGTGTTGCCAACAGCGGTACAATTGTACCATTTTGGTACATTTCACCTCTAAAGGTACATTCTGGTACAATCACTCATTTCTTGGTACATTTTACAAAATGTGGTACAATATGGTACAATAAGATTTGACTGGACGTCAGGACATAGTGAGCGGAGGGATTTGTAGTTTTTCTGTTTTCTCTTCTAGAGTTTTTAGTTTTCCTTTACATATTTATCTATGTGCCTGTTGTTGGCCTATTGTGGTCATAATATAGCGTGAAGTATCACAGCCGTCAGTAAAGTACAAAATAGGTGGGCGGAGTAAAAAACCCGAAATTTAAAACCCAAAAGAAACGTGACATTGATGGAACGTGACACTAATCAATGGAAGCCACTCAGGTAAGATAATTGAGCAAGGTATGCATACAACAAAACAAAATACACTGACTTCATGTCAAGAGACACTGGAGCAAATTATCCCCACATGAGGGAACCATAGGCTTAGTCATACACAAATCCTCAAGGCTTAAATTGTGGGAGCTGTGGGTTGCCTAGAAAAATTTGTAGGAATGAGAATCTCAACTGTAATTTTTTATTTGTTTTAGATGAGCAAAGAACAGCCATCTATTAACCACTTTTTCAAGCCTGTTAGGAGACATGTATCTCGGGCCAAAACTACAAGTGTTAGTAAGGATCAACCTCTCCTTCCTACAGGCCCCATTCCTCGGCCCTCTTGTAACAGACAAGAAACTGAAAGCTCAAAGAACAGAATTCCAGAAACGGTCAGAAAAAGAAAAAGCATATTGGTCGATAATAGTAATAGGTCGATGATAGTGATAGTTTTGTTAATATCTGGAATAAGTCAAAGTTCCTCAAATGTACTTAATTGGTTGTTTTTCGTATGTTATACGTAAATCTGAGCCTATATTTGGAAATTTCAGTCCAGTTTTGAAGACAAAAAACTAAAGTTTTTGATTGTTCGATATTGATTAGAAATTCTGCTATTTCCAGGAGTGACACCAAAATGTCTCCACAGGGGAAAGGAGATCTTCCAGATATCTTTGAAAGAAGATATCTGATTTTCTGTTCTCTTTTTTGTATTGTACTTTTCCGATCATCCGCATATAGCACGTAGCGAAAAAAAAAAATTTTTGCGCTTGCGCATGCTGCAACACGCAAAAATAGACATGGTACAATTTTTTGACAAGTGGTACAATTTTAGGACGTTCTGTGGTACATTTTCTTCCGAAGCGTTGGCAACACAGAAAGGGATACCAAACAAAATCAAAACACAGTTTGTCCTTGCTGCTTCTGAAAAGGGAATGTCAACAACATCGAAGCAACGGCTTACGGTATTAGGTTGAAAATTTCCATGATAATGAGGGGGAGTTGAAGAGGGATTGGAGGGCAACCAGCACCCCCCCCCACCTCATCGTCCTTTTTATGCACCCTCTCTCTTTAACACTGATCAAATTTTGTAATTGCCATTTTGTTCAAACAAGTCAAAAGATGTAATGGCTATGCCTCCGGGGATGTCATGTCCCCCTCAGCCCGGGGGAAGGATTACAGATTATCAAATTTGTCCATCCTTAACAAGCAGGATTTATCGTTGGGAAAGGGGGAAACGTAAGATCCCAAGTGTGTCCAAAAAGACTAAGGGTATTGAGGGGAAATCTCTGCGAATGTTGAGGGATATGTTTGAGTTATATCAAAAGACACTACCTGCGTCTAAGTTATTAAAAAAGGCGTACTTACAATATCTTAGGGGTGGCTTAGGGTCCAAATATTCAAACAAAAGATACTATGTACATCTCAGCTGTCAAAAGGGCGTATCCGAAATAACCCGAGAACAGCTAAAGGTATTTTGCTTGAAACTTTCAGGGAAGGCTGAAGGGGTATTGAAAAATAAACCAAAAGCAATTAAATAGAACTACTAGATTAAAATAGATATTTTAATTCTTCTCCCTCCCTCCTCCCAAACATGAACAAGAGCTCACATGACACTTCTGACGAGGTCGGAAGAGCCAAGAGCCAAGGGATCATATGGTATGAGCTCTAGCAAAATTCTAAGAATCAATAGATTGCTTTAAAAGGAAAATCCGAGGCTTAGTGCCGGTCGGTGTTCAAAATAAGAGCTCTGAGTCACGAGGTCCTTCTAAGATACGATCACCCAATCTAAGTTGAAAATACCCCAATTTTTCTAATTTTTCCTCTCCCTTCAGCCCCCAGATGGTCAAATCGCGGAAAACGACTTTATCAAGTCAATTTGTGCAGCTCCCTGACACGCCTACCAATTTTCATCGTCCTACCACGTCCAGAAGCACCAAACTCGCAAACCACTGAACCCCACCCCTTAACTCCCCCAAAGAGAGCGAATCCAGTACGGTTACGTCAATCACGTATATACGACATTTATTAGCGTTTTCCGAGATTTCCGGTTTCCCCCTCCAACTCCCCCCAATGTCAACAGATCTGGTCGTGATTTGAAATAAGAAATCTGAGACATGAGTTCTTTCTAAATATTAAAATTTCATTAAGATCCGGTCACCCGTTCTTAAGTTAAAATACCTCAATTTTTTATTTTTTCCAAATTAACAACCACCAGCTCCCTCAAAGAGAACGGATCCGTACCAACTATGTCAATCTTGCATCTATAACTTGTGCTTATTCTATCCATCAAGTTTCATCCCGATCTCTCCACTCTAAGCGTTTTACGGAATTTCTGTTTCCCCCCTCAAGCCCTCTATGTCCCCGGATCCGATTCGAATTAAAAATAGAACATCTGAGACATAATATTCTTCTATATATCGAGTTTCATTAAGATGCGATCACCCATTCTTAAGATACATCGATTTTCACGTTTTCTAAGAATTCTGGTTTCCCCCTCCAACTGCCTTCAATGTCACCAGATCTGGTCAAGATTTAAAATGAGAGTTCTAAAGCACAAGATCCTTCTAGATATCAAATTTCATAAAGATCTGATCACCCGCTCGTAAGTTACAAATACCTCATTTTTTTTATTTTTCCGAATTACCCCCCCCCCCCCCCAACTCAACCAAAGAGAGCGTATCCGGTCCGATTATGCCAGTCACCTATCTTGGATTTGTGCTCATTCTTTCCACCATGTTTCATCCTGATCGTTCCGCTTTAAGTGTTTTCCAAGATTTCCGTTCCCCCCCCCCCCCAATGACACTGGATCTGGTCGGGATTTCAAATAAGAGATATGAGTTTCGAGGTCCTTCTAAATATGAAATTTCATTTAGACACGATCACTCTTTCGCAAGTTAAAAATACCTTATTTTTCTTTATTTTAGAATTACCCCCCCCCCCCCCCAAACTCCTCCAAAGAAAGCAGATCCGTTCCAGTTATGTCAATCCCGTATCTACCAATTTTCATCGTCCTAGCACGTCCAGAAGCACCAAACTCGCCAAATCACTGGACCCCTCCCCCCAGCTCCACCAAAGAGAGCGAATCCAGTATGGTTACATCAATCAAGCATCAAGGACATTTGCTTATTCTATCCACCAAGCTTCATCCCGATTCCTCCACTCCAAGTGTTTTCCAAGATTTCCCTCTCCAACTCTCCCCAGTGTCAAAAGATCTGGTCGAGATTTCCCTTCTTCCCCTTCACCCAAATTCCCCTTCTCCTTCCCCTTCACTGCCCCTTCACCGGATCCGGTCGGAATTTAAAATAAGAGCTCTGAGACATGAACTCCTTCCAAACATCAAATTTCATTAAGATCCGATCACTCCTTCGTAAGTTAAAATACCTCATTTTTCTAACTTTTTAGAATTAACCCTCCCTCACAACTCCCCCAAAGAGAGCGGATCCGTTCCGGTTATGTCAATCACGTATCTAGGACTTATGATTATTTTTCCCATTGAGTTTCATCCTGATCCCTCCACTCTAAGCGTTTTCCGAGATTTTAGGCCCCCCAAACTCCCCCAATGTCACCGGATCCGGTCGGGATTTAAAATAAGAGCTCTGAGACACGATATCCTTCCAAACATCAAATTTCATTAAGATCCGATCACTCCTTCGTAAGTTAAAAATACCTCATTTTTTCCATTTTCCAAGAATTCCGGTTTCCCCCTCCCCCCAATGTCACAGGATCTGGATCACCCGTTCCTAAGTTAAAAATACCTCATTTTTTCTAATTTTCCAGAATTAACCCCCCCCCCCCACCAACTACCCCAGAGAGCGGATCCGCATAACCGTTCCGGTTATGTTAATCATGTATCTAGGACTTGTGTTTATTTTTCCCACCAAGTTTCATCCCGATCCCTCCACTCTAAGCGTTTTCAAAGATTTTAGGTTCCTTCCCCCAACTTCCCCTTCACCGGATCCGGTTTCTCCCTCCAACTCCCCCCCCCCAATGTCACAGGATCTGGATCACCCGTTCGTAAGTTAAAAATACCTCATTTTTTCTAATTCTCCAGAATTAACCCCCAACTACCCCAAAGAGAGCGGATCCGCTCCGGTTATGTCAATCATGTATCTAGGACTTGTTCTTATTTTCCCCACCAAGTTTCATCCCGATCCCTCCACTCTAAGTGTTTTCCAAGATTTTTGGTTTCCCCCTCCCACCTCCCCCCCCCCCCAATGTCACCAGACCCGGTCGGGATTTAAAATAACAGCTCTGAGACACGATATCCTTCCAAATATAAAATTTAATTAAGATCTGATCAACTGTTCGTAAATTAAAAATACTTCATTTTTCCTATTTTTTCCTAATTAATGGGCCCCCCACTCTCCCCCAGATGGTCAAATCGGGAAAACGACTATTTCTAATTTAATCTGGTCCGGTCCCTGATATGCTTGCCAAATTTCATCGTCCTATTCTACCTGGAAGTGCCTAAAGTAGCAAAACCGGGACCGACAGACCGACAGAATTTGCGATTGTTATATGTCACTTGGTTAATACCAAGTGCCATAAAAATAAATAGAAAAAGTACATCTTCCTCTCAGGTAGTTTCAGGGACCCATCCCCCTCCTCCAACCACCACGACCCAAGGGCATTTCTTCAGAGTAGCTGATGCAGAATAATATCTCACTGTACACAATTTCATCAAACATAAACTGAATCAGCTTGGTGACTACTGGAAAGCAACTACCCCCCCCCCCTGCAACAAAAAATAAGACGTAGACCAAAAATATACGTGGGAACCAAGAAGGATTAGGAAAAAAACCAAAAAAATCATTCAATTTCATCTGAAGGCTCTACGAGGCTTAGAAATTTAGGTCACTGAAAATACTTCTTTAGGCATCTTACTGCCTCCCCCCCCCCCACAAAATACCTGTAAAGCATTAAAATAAAAACCAGAAAATTTTTTGTGCAATAAGAAGGGAGGTGTCACCTTGCACTCTTGCGGAGCACCCTTGTGGAAACTGATATACAATCCAATTTGATTTCCAGGAATAATTCTGGTCTACGCTGTTATTATGAAAGTTAAGCATAACATTAAACCCTAGGATGAGCAGAATCTATTTTGTATGAGAGGGCGGCTGCCCCTTCCTCATCCCAACCTCCCCTCCATGGCTGTCAAAACTGGTTGTAGATGCTCACTCGAAAGGAAATTGAGCGTTCTAGTCCTTTTTTAAGTTAAAAGTGATTGGAAACCCAAACAGCCTATGTCCTAGAACTGTCTTTGAGCCTTTAAATGAATACAGAATTAGTTCTAAGAGATAGGCAGGGGTGGAAGTAGAAATTTTCGTATAGTCCAACATAAACCCAAAAATGACCAAAATTTATTCAGTGTAGGAGGGAGGCTGCCCCCTTCCTCACCCAAACCTCCCCTCATTATCGTAGGAACTTTGAAGAATGCTCAGTCAATCGGAAATTGAGAGCTCTAGACTATTTTTTTTTCAAGGCAAAAGTGATCAGAGACCAACCAGCCCCAGTCCTAAAACTGTTTGATATCTGGATATTCTGTTACCCCTTAGGCCGTCTAATCGACATTTTGAGGTATCTATGTTGTACTTTCTCTGTGGCTACTCAATTTTCCGTGTGGGGGAATTTTCGAAGGGGAGAGGGAGATTATCTAGGGGAAAATTTTCCGCAGGGGGGGAGGGCAGGAGGGAACGCAGACTGGACCTACTTTAGCTCTTTAACTATACAAATCAACAATCCTTGTGTGATTCTGGTTCAAAACGGTGCAATAGCTCACCTTTTGATCAAAAAGTTAGGATGGGAGGGACAAAGTAGGGGTTGAGGAGTTGATGGATGGGTCGCATGCCAAATTTTAAATCCAGGTTGTCTTGCAATAAAGCAGGTCTTAGCTCCTTCTTTAGGTGAGTCACTATCGAATGTTTGTCCGGTTTGTACCACAACACAGTAGCGTCAGCCCCTATGAACTTTCAAACCGTGCATCTCATGAAATTCTTGATTATAATTTCTGTTTGTTCCAGAATTTATTTCTCCATCCATAACCATTTCAGTTCGTTTAAATTGAGTATCTTGTATAACCCAACTCATCTTCATTTTAAGTTTGAAATTTGCTTTTTACTTTTCTCGGCGAACAAAAAAAAAACATGTTTCAAACCAACTAAGAAAAGTTGTTACAACGAGTGAATAATCAAAACATACCTTTCAAGGTCCTTTTCTAGAGCTAATATTAGCTGCCTTTTAGAAATTTGATCAGTAACGTGTTCTTCCATAAGTTTAAGTCTATTCTGTAACTTGTCACTTTGATTCTCTGTATTTGTACTTCGCCTACTTCTACCAAAGAAGTGATCCTGACGCGATTCTAAATTTTTGACACTTTTCTTCAGCGTTGCAATTTCTTCAATTTTCCGTTTCAAAATGTTCTCTTTGAGCATGCGTTGATTCTCTAGCTGTCGGATTTGAACCTCATGCTTTCGGGTGGTTTTTTGGAGCTGCACAATTTGTTTTTGGCGATTTCTATCAGTTACCTTATGCTTACTAATTTCTTCTTTTATTTTGTTCATCAATGACACCTAAATAATAAATTTATACTTTAAAATTCAGTTTAAACGGCTTTTTTTATTTTCTGTTATATTGGGCAAGGTTCACTTCTTACTAGTTTGAAAAGTCTAGTAAAAACAGCATTTTACTTTAGCTTGATGTGTCTTGTTATGGATACATATAGTCACAAGCAGCAAAAACCTTTGGCTTTTTCTTAGCAGCAAACTAATAAAGAATATATTCTCTTCTCTGATAAAAGGTAACACCTTGTTTGAACCGGAATTGCGTAAAGATCTTCAGTTCGTATAAATGGAGAACCAAAACACGCGAGAGGCCTTCTAAAGCCTTCCTGCTCCCCCTACCACCAAGTTTTAGCACAAAAGTTGGCGTGTTGAACCTTGTTTGAACGGAATTATGGAAGGATTATGGAAATTGTATGGTTATGAGGACCAACGTGTGGCATTGTCCTTCCGGGAAACACTTCTCAGCCACTCCGGTCAGTTTTTAAGATAACGGTGACTATTTTGGGTCTCATTTATACCTGCAACATTCAAGGATTTATAATCTGTACGACTGGAGGACCAGAGTGGGCCCTTGGTGCTAAAAAAAACCCATGTCCCTCCCAACTTCAACTTCGTAGCAAAAGATAGGTGTTAGACATTGCTTCAATAAAAAATGTCCCTCGTCCACCACCAGATTTTCCTCTGAAGGCTAGACATTTTAAGCTTTTTTTAATGTGTTCCCCCAAAAACTGCCAATCCGTATTGATGAAGGCGCAAACTGAGCCCTTACATCCCTCAACACCTTCTTCCTCTTCTCTTGTAATGTCAAACTTTTGGCAGATAGGAAGACGCATCGTGCCTTTTCAAAAACAAAAAATCACAAGAACAAGAATTACGGAAGGATTTTCGGTCTACACAATGGGTGAACTAAAGTGGGCCAGTTTCTTTCTAAATGATTCTTTCCGATTTCTGTATGATTTCAGGCACAAAGTGGACCGTCGCTCCTCCCTCATCACCGCAAGATTGTATGCACATGTAATACCAACTTTGTAATACAATTTGTTAAACATATAAATAAATAGACTATACAATCAGAAAAAGTACAAAACGGAGAGAATCAATTAACATAGAGCAAGCCCAGTTTAGACAATGTGGTGTAAATCACACACTCCCCCCACCAAAAAAAAAATACATGACAGCCTCCGTTAGAACCAAGAGTTCTATTCACAATTTTGTATAAGTACCAAGAAATCTGCTGTGGGCTTTAGTCTTTAGGCACGGAAATATTTTTCATGAATATGGCGGATGTTCATTAGATTATGGTTGCAGCGGCAGCTGCTACATACTAAAGAAGGAACCATGATCTATTGTAACCAAAATTAAAAACGGATTTTAATAACTGGTTAGAGAGAAAAAATTGCAGTTTGCAGCTGATACAGAAATGTTAACCATTATCTCGATTAGTCTTAATAGTAACATATTGTTTCGAAAGGAATTTGTAATAATTTTGAAAAATAGCCTGAAAATCCAAAATTGTGGCATTGGATCGAAACAAGAAGTAATCTACTGAAATCACCATGGGTAAAAACCTATAGAGGAATCTTACAGTCCCCTGCCTTGAACAAAAAGGAAATCACTTTTGTGCATGGGTAGCACTGATGTATCCTCTTTTATTTTCCTTTTTTGTCCTCCGTTCATAGAGGGACAACAGAATATTATAAAGAGCTGTTTAAGGCTTATTTGAAAGATAATTTGAATATCTGGAACCTTTTGTTATAATTTAACATAACTTTCAAATCATGGTTCAGCAACAGCTGCAACCTAGAACAAAGCGAACACCAGCCAAAAATAACCAAGATAAAATTAACTGGTAAGTGAAGAAGAATTGCCATTTGAGGATGATTAAGGAATTGTAACTGCTATTTCTACTGGTCGTATTCAAAAATAGTGTCAGACCAAATTGAAAGCCTCACTACAGGGAGCGAAAATGTCGTAAACCCCACACTGTCTCTTGGGGAGCAGCAATATATCTCCTTTTTTTCTTTTTTTTTCCGGGGTTTTGTTTAAGTGTCAGACTAGCATCCTTGTTATTTTGTGAACCCATCAAAAGGTTTTGCTTCTGGATATATTTTTTCCTTTTCTTTTATTTCAGAATTAAAAACAACTTTCAAACTAAAAATGAACAGAGTCTTACTTTATTTCGTTTTAATTCTAACAGTTCTTCTTTCAGCCGCCTCAACTGAGTTTCCAGCTTATTTTGATCAGCTAAGGCCTTCTTCTGTTGAGCTAACAGATTCTGGAGATGTTTAACACTTTTTTCCATTTCTTGAATTTGAGCTTCATAGTGTCTCTTGATCTCAGAAGATGAGGTGTGCTCGTTGCCTCCTTCTCTTAGAACTTTGTCTCTTTCAACTTCGAGGGACTTAATCTTTGATTCCAAGGACTCAAGTCGGTGTTCATACTGCTGCTTAATCATAAGGATGCGTTCCCGGGACTTTCCTAATTCTTCTAAGAGTTCTTCTTTCATTCGAATTTTATCATTTATTTCTGCAAGTGCTACTGAATTAGCGTCACCTACAAGTATATATCGATTTTAAATATACTGATAAAATAGAAATCGTTCAACACAGGTATGCACAAATATGATAAACACATCTTTCATGACAAAGTAACTGTAGGCTAAGAAACCAAACTTGTTAGATATAACAATGAAACATATAACAAGGAACAAACTGGAGATTTTTTTTTCAGCCAGTGAGCATACCAGGAAAAACACATATTTTGGCAGACATCTCCACTATAAAAATATAAGTCGTTTTAATATACAGAAATGAAAATAAAAATATAAAACACCTCTAAAAATATAAAAACGTGGAAAAAACGGACGTAGGAAAGACAGCAAGAAGTTAAGTAGGGAAAAAGAAAAACGCAGAGAAAAACTGCATAAAAATAACCGATGTAGATAAAAAGGAAAACAACAGACCAGAAAAAAAGCACAATAAATAAAACACTGGAAATTAATTTAATCCGATATTTTATTTCAACCGGGATAGACTACAAATTGATCAAAGAACAAAAAATAGATATTACAAGAACACACGAGTAGCATAGCCAGTTTCTTAAAGCTCGTAGAGCTTCAGACGAACCAGGTACGAAAGCCTTAACAATTGGAACATATAAACCCAGAGCCAGCAAGTTAGCAGTTGAAATGGGTCATCCACCTATAGAAACAAAGAAGGCATACGGAATTGATTACCGTAGGCAAACAGAAATTCAAACTCATTTCAGTAACACTGGTGAAGCGAGCCTACTTCAGAACAAACAAAGAGAATCAATATACAAGACTTCTATTCCACCCATACCATGAAATGAGACGATTTCAGATGTGTGAAAATCCAAAAAATTGTACTACTAAACCCACTACCGTTACTAACAACTCGCTGCAGAACCAATCCACCTGAGATAGACACGACTGTGCAAGCTCATTCTCCATTTCAATCTATTCATAGATTCTCTCTTTGCCCCCTCTCATCTAAGTTCAAATTTCATTTAAGGCCTTCCTTACTCCACTTTGGGACGATCTTCCTTTCGTTTGGCCCATGACAGATAGCCAAAAACCACAGTCTTTGGCAGCCTGTTAATATCAGTCCATAAAACGTGGCATAAAAGGGCCGTCTCAGCCGTTTTGGAGGATACATCTTGCCAAGGACTTCAGGAAAAGCAAGGCATTCCTATTTTACTCATTTAGGAAGATTCGAAGCCCATTTATTCCTCTTAAACCATCCCTAGATTAGGTCTTGGGTTTAAACTGGTGCGTCATTGCATGAAATACACAATTTTGGAGTATACAGTCGTGCTCACTAACCAAAGAGCATTGATTAATTTTTCAGAAAAAAAAAATTGAACTTTCACTCCCCAAAGAAATTGTTGGGCAGTTTAAGAAGCGCGAGACCAATAAAAAGAACAAAACCCACTACGTTATGAAGGAAAAATGATAAAATTAGCACCAATGTCACTGTAAGCGTTAAATGTTATTGCATAAAGTAATATATTAATAGCAGCAAAAAAATTTTATTCTGCCGAAATTTTACAATAAACCCATAAGCATAAATCACATAGTCCTTGGCCGTGCAATGAGACATAAGTGTTTGAGAGCGGCAAAAGATAAAACATGTTCCAAATCTACTATTTTGGCTTTTCATATAAACTATGATGAAAAAAGTACTGACTTAGCTAATATTCCTGTAAGCCACATATTAAGTTCACAGATGTGTTTCTTGAGCAGGAGTTTCACCAGCAATGGTGAGTTGTGGCATTCACAAGTTGTTAAGATTCAATAACAGGCTAAGAGCTGGACGGTTCATACAAAAAAGAAGCATGCAACAATATTATAGGGAGTGGTTCGCTGAGCTCATGAAATCTTGTACATAGGTGCATTCAAACTGGCAAAAACAGGGCAATTACCACTTATTAACACAGCAAAATTTTGAAATACGTTAAAAATCCCATCTATCACAGTGGTTCCAAAATTTGTCTCATAAATATAGAAGCTTACTTCTCTTGCTATTTGAAGAGGTCGTACAGAATATACCCTCTGTCCCAGAGCCACTAAACCCTATACCCACAAGAGCCTGTAATTTTTTTTTCTTGAGCCCACCTGTATATGGATTATATACAACAAAAGTATTAGTCAACATAGAAAAAAAAATTTCTATGATTCTTTGCTTCAATACCCCATAATAATTATCAAATTAGTTTCTCCAATAGTATTTTGGATTTCTATAGATCAATGATTCCCAACCAATTTGGTATTAGAAATACAAAGGTATTTCCAAAATCCTGATGCCCCCACGCGATATTTAAATTTTGTTGTTCAAAATTTTACGTGTATTTTCCTGAAGGTTCACTAGCATGTATTTTTTATTTGTCCTTTATATTTCGGGAGGCGAAATCTTTTTGATCACTTAAAAAGGGCCCGTAGAACTTTTAGTTTCCGTTCGAGTGAGCCCTCTCCCATTTTTCTGGGACCAACGGCTCGATACCGTCACCCTTGGGAGAGGGAATGGAATCAAACCAATAAATTTGTTATAAACACAAAAATAGGCACCCATAATCTTTCTCCTAGGCAAATTTTCTCAGGCTCACAGCCTTTGACGGGTAACTTTAAACTTAAAGAACTTTATGTATTTGGGACCAGAATAAAAAGCCAAATTTTTCTATAGATTATAATTGTTATCAAAATTGTTTTGTCGGCTATTATTGGCCCTAGTCGCTGCTTACTCACTGTTTGGAACCAGTAACTGTTTGTAAATCGATGAGCAACTGCAAAAACGGGTTCTGTTTGAACTGATGCAAAAATTTAAGGTAAATTCGTTTTTGGTCTCAATGGCCTCAACAAATATCCTTGAATTCTGTCAAAGGCTCTGAGAAAAAAAAAACTATTTGGCAGAAGTCAAAACTTCTTAAAATTCTGCTTTCGCTTTAGGCACGACAACGATTTATGTCAATTTCTCAAAAAGGTCAATTGGAGCTCGACTGTCTGTGGGTCAGCACGATATACGAATCAACCACGAACAAATTATTCACTTTGTAATATCCAAAAACCCAATTCATGAAAAGTCCATGCAAATGAGAAACGCCAAAAATTGTAAATGGTCTTGCATACGAAACCAAGCGCCAATTTTTAATCTCGGCATTTTGATTCGAGATTGCATACTACTGGCAAAATAGCCACACGACCAAAAAAAAAAAGAAATCATGACAGGCCTCTGAATGAGTTGTTGAACAGTAGCTCTTAAAATTCCATCAGCCAGGATACTTTGCGTCGATCCTTGAAGCTTTCATACAAAAAACGAAATGGGATGCTTAGTGTTTTCACATTTTGCAATAGAGAGAACAATAAATATCTCACGAGACAAAAGTATTTTGATGATTCTAATACACGAAAACTAAAGTGTGCGGCTGAATTAAGACAAACATAAATTAGCTTCAATTGGGACAATAGTATACACGATCAAATTAGGTAATGAAGAGGGCAGTATTTTGGGGTCTGACTTTAGAAAAAATAATATAAATGCAGGCGAATTGCGGGATAAAAACGGGATTTTCGTGAGATGAATCGCAAAACTTTCGATAAGGCCTAAAATCCACTGCTCCATGCATTTGTCTGGACAGCTAGAGGTACTAAATCATTTCTGTTCCTATTACGGTCCATCTCCCCTACCTCCTAGGAAGTAAGAATGCTTCTGCAAGTGCTGCAAATGCATAGTCATCTAACAGAGGAACGCTTGTTGCTTTCTAGCTCAGTTTCGAAAAAAACAAATGTCAATTTATCACTTTTGATTTGTGGCAAACTGTCCACTTTAAAGAAGACCAAAAGAAAATACCAAAAAATGCACCAAAAAGACCAAATACTAAACGAAACAAGAAACCACAAGTGGGTGAGATTGGAATTACTATTAAACGCTAATGTATATCCATTAATAACTCATGCAAATTTTGAAGTGTAATTTTCAGGTAAGCCCTTTTTTCTCTCTTCAGGACAAGAAATGTTTCCACATTCAAACATCAAAAGATCATTATTTGCCAGCACATTATTGCTTAGATATTGACGTGTCACTCTTAAAAAGGGACGTCTTGTATGTGATCCATGATTGATACATTTTTAACCACCTAAAATTCTAACTCGAGAACAAACATATAATATTAACAGCACCGTATGCTGCCAGAATATATCAACTAAGAGATTTAAAAGAGACAACGATTTATAGTATCTTCTGATTCGTCAAATAGAAATTCATCTCGGAGGGTGGGTATATTGGGCACCGAGTATATCTAAACATTAAACATAAGTGATTTATTCAAAGCTAGGAGAATTTTGGTCCAAATCATGGAGTTCCTAAGTTTCGGATGGAGCAGGACAGGGGGGGGGGGGGTAACTCTGGACCATTCTTCCAACAGGGACGTTTCTAACTGAAACTAAGCACGTATTTATGACTTTGATATTACCATACGTTTTCTTGTTTGAAATTGTAATTTTTATAACTGTAGAAAAACATAGAAAGCAAAAACACAGAAAATAACCTCATTTTATCAAAAATAAGATTGACATATACCCATAGTCTACAAAATTAGAGGGAGGAGTCGAGACAGATACTTAAGAAGCCTATCCAAGGCATAATTTGGGCTTGAGATTCTTTCCTGAAAGTCGGGAAGCAGAGTCTGTCGGGTGAACGGCATAAACGAAAAAAGACGGATTTCATTCATTTATGAGGACTGGAGAAAAAATATGCTACCTCCTCCCTTCAAAAAATAGAACTTGAAGTCCTCTATCCCATCCTAGTAAAAACTTTTCCTAAAAATTTCAGTTCAATTCCCTAGCCACCAAACAAAATAGAGTAAACCTACAAAAGTTGTGAATAAAATACGTTAGATTTTATTGCACCTAATGACTGCACGTATACTGAAAATATGTAGCTTCAGGTACCCACTGCATATCCTCACACAACTGTTGCAGAACTGATGATTAGTAGCAAATCTACCAGACAAAGTCTAAATATTTATTTTCCAGAACCAGTGGCACAGCAGTCGGCACAAAATTTTTAAGAGCACAAAACGAAAATTCTAGTAATTTACATAAGCAGCACTCAGGGATATAGGTCAACATCACTCATGGAGATTGCAGTCTAATGCAGCTAAATACATCTAGAACGTTTATTACTACGCATTAAACGTCACATCATTTTATATACACCTGAATAGAGGATACATTACTTTTCTTTTAACTGGTAGTGAAGTTGAAATCTCGTCCACTACACCCCCTCCCACACAGACACACACAAACATACCTGAGAGGGTAAGCACTTCTATCATTAGGCTCTGATGAGGTTTTTCATAGCTAAGGCATATAAGGGGGTACGACAACGTGAGAAGTTGAGTGATAGAAAGTTGAGGAAACGATTGGAGAATTTTAGACATTGTCATATTCTTTACATGATTATAGATAGAGTATACTGAAAACATAATGCACCGTACTTAAATGAAATCGGAAAGAAGATCGAGATATTATTGGAATCGAATCTAAGCAATATAATTAGAACGGGAAACAATTTTGACACCATCCCATCCTTACTATTTGCCCTAAATACAACCAGGAACTAATTGGTAATTTCAACACTGGCTGATCGAGCATATACGTTTATAATATACAGTAATGCTAGTACTGAAGATGACATGAAAATTAGTTGACAGTATAAAAATGAAGAGTGACATTCACATATGTTGTTTATTCATTAAACATGAGTGCAGTGAGGTTCCAAATACAAAGTGTGGTGCATACAGGGTGTCACACTTAAAATAACTTGATAAATGCTGTCCAAGATACCTTTCAACTCTTTATATCTAGTTCCCTTTGTATTCTTTCCAAGTCTCTTTTTGGAGTTATTAAATGCATGGGATACATTGCCTCGTTGTAGTCTAGCTAAAAAGACGAGCTTATTAGGACTTTTGAAGGTAAATAAATACTTGATTCACTCTAAATTTACTTGTAATAATAAAAATAAACACTGCAGAGTGTTTCTAACCAAGTGCGACATCGTAATTAAGACAATTATCATATCATCCTGCTCGAAAGCAAAGGGCGTATCATGCACTTTCATAATCATTTTACTGCTTTAAAATAGCCTTTATAAAGACCGTTTTTTTCCCATGACATGTATAGCATCGGATGTAAAATTGTATTTTGAAGCTAAACAATGTGACCTCATTTTAGAACATAATGCGAAAATTACTGCAAGTCCTTTTAAATGTATACAAAATCAATCGGTAAATCCTTTATTGATTCGCAAATTCAAGCCTTCATTTAGTAAACTAAATACATCACTTCAAATATTATGACTAATATTCCAGAAGTTTTGTTAAGGGATCACTTTCCTCAACAATTGAATAAAGTCAAATAAAAAGAAAAAGTAATGACAAAAAAATGTCCTTAGTAAAACAAAACTGAAAGCCAAAAAATACAATTATTCTAAGAAATTGGGATATATGCCCCCGAAAATCCATCTCCAGCGATTCCCATCGGTGAAAAAACTGCCTATCTTTCTGATTAGAATTTTCGATTGAAGAAGTGGAGCTTGGGTAGCAAGAGGATCACTTAGCTCTTACAGACTATAAGTTGAATATTTTTACGTAATTCTGCTTCAAATGAGATACAATATCCCTGCCAATCTGTTAAACAATTACCAGAGAGCCGGAGATGTGATGGAAGAGTCATGGGCGTCCTTTCCACCTTCAATCATACTGAATCTTGTATTATTCAGGTAGTATTCCGGTCTGTTTCAAGTTTTATTCAGGGTAAGGGTGCTTCTATGACTCCGGTTCAACCAATGTCTTCATACCCATCTTCCAACTAAAAACTGGGCAGCACGGGTGGTATTGGAGGGTCCAAGGGTCCAGGTTAGTTCTTTGCTTGGCTTGCACCGACTAGCTTTGCTTCTCAAAACTTGCAGGTTTTAATTCCTTGCGTGATCACGCTTCACAAAAGGTGGAACTTGCCTATGTTTCTGCTAGAGCAGTAAGATGCGTTTGAGTGCTGGAGGAGATAGGGTCCCAATTTATACAACCAGTAATTAAAATCAAAGATCCTGAAATTTGCCTGATTCCTCTTAAAATTATCCAAAGGATTATTTATTTTGTCTGTAAAAAAAAGGCCATTTCGTGATGATTGGTCCTTTGTTTTTTTTTTTTTTTGGTTAATAAATGATTCTATAAAATGGTGGAGCATACCCTGGACCCTTTTGTGCTAAAAAATTTACGGTGGAAGGGCTGCTATGACAATGGACAATAATGATGTATTTTTTATGTAATTTTTGAGGATATGTCTCTCAAGCAAAGATATGAAATTTCAAGATCTAAAGAAAAGAGAGAAGGAAAAGAGAGAGAGAGAGAGAGAGAGAGAGAGAGAGAGAGAGAGAGAGAGAGAGAGAGAGAGAGAGAGAGAGAGAGAGAGAGAGAGAGAACAACTAACCATCATCTTCAAGGACTGACATCATTCTTTGCTCAGGAGTATCTTTGTATATATCTGTTAAAAGATCAACATCCTGACTTTGTACAAAAGCTTGATCATCAATTTGTTCTTCTGGTACATCTTCACGAACAACCGAGTTTCCTGCAAGTTGGTCAAAAAGTTGGTTCTTTTCCTTAAGAAGAGCAACTTGTGAGCGAAGATGCGCGTTCTCGGTTAATAAGAGAGCATTTTTGGTGAGGAGATCTTCAAAATCATGGCCAGATAAAGAACCATCAAAGGTGCGTTTACCCTAAAACGAATAAAACACTGGAAAAATCATGAGAAAGCATATAAGAATCATATGATTTCATAAAAAATCATAATAAATTAAATATGACTAAGGCACTGTTATGATTTTAGAATTTAGTTTTTTTCTGTAATTAGATAAAAAAAAAAGTTTTTTCAACTGAAAGTAAGAAAAAAACATTATAACTTGAAACAAACAAGAGTTATTATGTATAGCAAGGGGGTTGCTCCCACCTCAACACCTCACTCTTTACGCTAAAGTTTTAAAGTACTTTTTAAAAAACATCTTATTGCTCTCATTAAATGGCCCTTGTGTTTCAGGAGTCATTCTTAAAGAATTGGGACAAAACTCAGACTTTAGCGTAAAGAGCGAGATGTTGAGGAGCAGGCAACCCCCTTCATATACGCAATAATTCCTATTCGTTTTTAAGTTTTAATGTTGCTCCTTGCTTTCAGTTGAAAAAACTTGTTTTTTATTTAATTTCTGATCGTTTTTTAACTAATGCCAAGAAATCTAATCCCCTCTGTACACGGAGAGGTGGGATCAGATTTCTACACGGAGAAATCCCTAACCATGGAAATATCTTCTAGACAATTCTATACCGGTGAAAATATACCCCGGATAAAGCTACGAACTTAAGGAAATTCGCCCGGTATTAGAAAAAGGGGGAAAACACCCTTAAAAGTTCAAGCGATCTTAATGGGAATACCACCAATACATTTTGCATATCAGAGGACCCTACTTTAGAAGTTTCAATATCCTTTCTACAAAAATTTGGAATTTAACATTTTTTCCTTAGAAATAAGATCACGGATACGTTTTTCATTAATTTTTTTAAGAGGTGATTGTATCGAACTAATGAACCTATGAAGATTGGGAGTGAGCTTATTCTAGCAGAAATTAAAAGTTTTCCAGTGACCGATTAGGTTATCTCACGGGAAAGTGAGGGTTCTAGCCATTTTGTGGCACCAAACTACTGATTTCCCTCGAAGATTGACATCAATTGAATATTCTCACGTGGTCGACCTATTTATGAATATCAAAAACCAATATACTATGGTTCCCAGTTGGTAGTTGGGCTGAGAAGGGGGTAGCGAATTTTCATTAATTGTTTTTCTTTTATCCATTCCCTTCATATAAACGGAAAATCATTCAGCTAAGTAATTCTTTAAATTTCAGCTTTTTAATTATTTTGGATGAAGCACCGAAGAAACACTAGTCTTTTGAATAATTTGAATGATGGCAGCACCTTATTTGAGTTATTGATTTGTCATTAACTTCAACCCTTCTCTTTCAAATCTAAAGAAAAATAAATTGGCTAAAATAAAACTTTCTAATAAATCTTTTTTGTTTACGAATGACACTCTAATCCATGGAAACAGGATTAGGGGTGGTAACAATACGCTTAATTGCGTTCACTTTGTGTTCGATTCAAGTTCTGCTCCATTGTTCATTGCAGTTTGCGCCCCTTTTGTTTTTAGTTTTTTCATTCTATCTGAGAAACAACGAGAATTTTTTATCTTTAACATATCTAAAAAGTGCATAAGGGAGAGGGGGGCATATTCCAGTTGGCCAAGCCCCGCACAAATTTAAAGGCTTTTACGATTATCATAGTGTTTCCTTTAATCTTCCTGTTTTCAGGTTAACAGTAAATTTAAACCTCACACCTAGCCTAATAATTTTATGCCTACGGGCAATTAAAACCACTTAAAATGGAATAGAAGGAACGTGCTATCTCTACCTGTTTGTACTCCATTAACTCCATTTGTAACCTCTGTATTTCTTGTCGCAAAAGCATCTCTGTCCTTGAACTTTTGTCATAGTTGATTTGTACTTTATTCTTGATATTCCGAGCTCGATTAGCGTATCGAAAAGTGTTTAAGGTCTCCATAAAGTCGATATCACTTGGGGAAACACATGCTATCATTAAGGTCTTGCTGTTGCCTGTAAAGGGAGAATTAAACTGATCAATCGGATTAAAACTGAAATCCGTTTAAAAGCTTTAAAACTGAAGTTTAAAAACTTTGTTTAAGTATCAATTTTTCAATATGTTTCAACTATTCAGGATTAAAAGGAAAAGAGGAGACTAAAATCTGTCTGTTTAAATACCGGATGAAATTGAAAGTCATACATGTGTTTATTCTCTAATATTTGTGTTATTTCTTATAAATTTAATTAGTACTTTCATGTTGATGGTAATTTTTGACTTTTGAAGGTTTGACGGTTTTTTAACGAAAAAAGAAGAGATCTTTGCAAAATATACATTGTTTTAGTCAAAGATGAATGACACTTGTGTCATAAGGGGGCCAGTGGCTCAACTTCTGCTTGTGGAAATTTCTGTTCATTATATTTTTGTTCGTTATTATATCACCTTACGATTGAATAATAATAATAATAATAATAATAATAATAAACAGCAAAGATTTAATAGGTATAGAGCAGTTTTTAAGAAACGTTTTGAAGACTTTTTCAAAATCAATATCCAGACATAATTTTCAATAGTAGAAAATAATTTTAATGATATTTATAATATCATTAAAGTTATATAATTATTATAAGAATTTATCATATATTATTTATTATTAGAATTTATTATTTATTATAAGAATATAATTTATAATACCACTTTATACTTAAATAAAATGAGAAAACTCAAGTTTGACAAAATAGAGCGGTTGTGGTTTAAAACAGCAATGATAATTGTGTTGCGAGAGCAACACTTTGGTTTTGTCCCGGTTTTTTTTTCCTATGCCACCGATGTCGGCTTATTCCTGGAAACTGGTAAGGGTCTAACCTGTGCGGTTTTTACGGAAAGTGTGGACCTCAGGCCGGATTGATGAATATGGCATTACATTTTGGAAAGCTTCGCACAACTCTTGCCTGGGGCCAAAAATGATGGTTTTTGATTGTCCACGAGCCAGAGCCTAGGGTGTGCGAAGTGAAGTGGAGTTATAGCCTGTGTCAGAAAGGAGTATCTGAAGTTGCGCAGCCAAGCTTCCGTTTCATCAAACCATGTTTCTGCTTTCGAGTGGAAAGCTCCGTTCTAGCAGGCAAGCAGACAAGCAGGCAGGCACCACTTTCAAATTGAAAATGGACTAAAATCTATAACTGTTAACTATATGCGGCAGTTACCCGGCCCCACAGCCAATATATCTTCTTTGAGTGATAAATAGAAAAATTTACAGATGAAAAAAGCGGCATTTTCCCACGGGTCCGAAAGTGCTCCCGTGATTTTCGCTGGGTTTATCATTTGTTTTTTCGGACTTGGGATTGAGGTAGAGAAATGTTATCAGATGCACCTATTAAAATTTAAAAGTTCTGTCATTTCTAAAGAGATTGGAGCTTATCCTTTGCTCCTTTCTAAGTGGTGACGTTAGAAAGTTGGCCTACGGCAAAAAAAAAAAATCAACTTTTGAACTAAGACAGAAAGAATTTTTTTTCGACGGCAATCGATAGCTCTTGATGAGCTGATCAAAGGATATGTCATCCATTTTTTTATACAAAAATTCCTTCATGAGATATACTAGTTTGAAAGTTTCAAGGGGTTGACAACTTCAGTAGTAGGGTACACACTGAAACCAAAAATAAGCCGATACCAATTGTGAGACATGTAGGGGACTTGTGAGGAAAGGTTAGCTGTTAGCTCATAATCATCTTCGGCAGTGAGGAGTCTGCCAATTTTGCTATTTGGTGTACCTATTATTTGTTTTCAGTGTATTTGATGATAAGACCGAGTTGGTTCCGGTGGTAAGACATGAAGGGGACTTGTAAGTAATAATCGTCTGTTATGCTACAATCATCTTTAGTGAAGAGGGGTTTGTAACTTTTGCTAGTTGGTGTAGCCTACCCATACTCACTGTAACCTAGAATTAAGTGTTT
Source organism: Artemia franciscana (assembly GCF_032884065.1). NCBI lineage: Eukaryota > Metazoa > Arthropoda > Branchiopoda > Anostraca > Artemiidae > Artemia > Artemia franciscana. Next base: position 27,114,127 of record NC_088875.1, read on the forward strand.
ACGCAACGGGTACAAACGATAACGTAAAACAACGAGGCAGTTTCGTAATAATTAATAGTGTCATCTATGGTATTTTGATCCTGAGAAGTTAGGGATAGCTTTATAATATAAGATATTGTTCCAAGTCTTGATCCGTCACAATGTCTACGATTGAAAAAGATAAAGTTCAACGGGCTGCAAAGTCAATTTAGTCCCTTCTTTCGATATTCTTTTGTTATTGTTGTTTTTTCAACGCTGAGGAATAGCCTTTGATCATGTGATTACTGATTGCGTTCATCTTTGCACATAACGTTTTAAAAACTTCGATAGGCTGATAACTTCAGCGTTTAACCGATAGGAAAGAAACAAAACCAAAGTGTTGCTCTCGCAACAATTTAATCGGCAAAGCCGGAAAAAGGTTGCCGCAACACTTCACGTTGCTCAGGCAATGTAGGTCTAGTTCAAATTCAAGACCAGTCCAGAAAAAAACCGCTTATGTTCGTAAGGTATCTTCCGATATGTAATTCCAACAAAATGGAACGATTTTCAAACAGTTCATGGTAACGAATTTTCAAAAGCTGAAAGTGAAGAGGAACATAAAAACTTAAAACGAGCATAAATTGCTACGTAAATGAAGGGAGTTATCCTCTCCTCAACATCACGCTCTTTACACTAATGTTTGGATTTTAACCCAATTCATTAATAACCACTCCCTAAACACAAGGGTTACTTAATTAGAACATTTAAACAGATTTTTGAGTACTAAATAGCAGGTCAGCGTGAAGAGTGATATGTTTAGGAAGGAGAGGGGGCAACAACCTTCATATACAGGAAAGGGCTATAAGTTGTGGAACTTGCTCATATTGTTTATATACAATTTTTTTTACTGAGATGAATACAGACTTTCCCAGATGATTTTTCAGCATTATTCAAAAAACCATCAGAAATTAAATAAAAAAAACAAGTTTTTTCAACTGAAAGTGAGGAGCAACATTAAAACTTAAAACAAACATAAATTATTCAGCATATGAGGGGGTTAGCCCCCTCGTCCATACCTCGCTCTTCATGCTAAAGTTTTTTTTTAAGTACTTTCAAATTTATTATAATTAAACGGCCTTTGTGAATCAGGGGTCATTCTTAAAGAATTGGAAAAAAACTCGAACTTAAGCGTAAGGATTGAAATATTGACAAGGGGTCGAACCCTTAATATACGTAATAATTTCTGTTTGTTTTAAGTTTTAATGTTGCTCCTCACTTTAAGTTGAAAAAACTTGTTATTTTTTTTTATGTCGGAAAATACCTTATAGGTATACACTATTTTATTCAGTCGTTTTTTTCTGAACTTTTGTTGTGTTTTAATCATCATATTGGGTTAAATTTACAAAAAAACAACTGTAATTTACCAGTGGCGAGTTTACACACTGGGGATAAGCCTTTCAAGTGTCTCACTTTCGATAAAAGTTCAAATAAGACACTTGAAAGACTTATCCCTACTGTGTATTATTTGATGACTCTCTAAAGTTGCAGCATGGGGCAAACTTCCATCGCAAATAAGACACTTGAAAGGCTTATCCCCACTGTGTATTCTTTGATGCACATTTAGATTTTCAACACGGGAAAAGGTTTTATCGCAAATAAGACACTTGAAAGGCTTATCCCCACTGTGTATTCTTTGATGCACATTTAGATTTTCAACACGGGAAAAGGTTTTATCGCAAATAAGGCACTTGAAAGGTTTATCCCTGCTGTGTATTCTTTGATGATTCTTTAAAGTTGCAACGTGGCGAGTTTACACACTGGGGATAAGCCTTTCAAGTGTCTTATTTGCGATAAAAGTTCAAATAAGACACTTGAAAGGCTTATCCCCATGTATATTCTTTGATGCACATTTAGATTTTCAACACGGGAAAAGGTTTTATTGCAAATAAGGCACTTGAAAGGTTTACCCCTACAGTGTATTCTTTGATGATTCTTTAAAGTTGCAAAGAGGCGAGTTTACACACTGGGGATAAGCCTTTCAAGTGTCTTATTTGTGATAAAAGTTCAAATAAGACACTTGAAAGGCTTATCCCTACTGTGTATTCTTTGATGAATCTTTAAAGTTGCAGCATGGGGAAAGCTTTTATCACAAATAAGGCACTTGAAAGGTCTATTCCCACTGTGTATTCTTTGATGCACATTTAGATTTTCAACACGGGAAAATGTTTTATTGCAAATAAAGCACAAGAAAGATTTATCCCTGCTGTGTATTCTTTGATGATTCTTTAAAGTTGCAACGTGGCGAGTTTACACACTGGGGATAAGCCTTTCAAGTGTCTTATTTGCGATAAAAGTTCAAATAAGACACTTGAAAGGCTTATCCCCACGTATAGTCTTTGATGCACATTTAGATTTTCAACACGGGAAAAGGTTTTATTGCAAATAAGGCACTTGAAAGGTTTACCCCTACAGTGTATTCTTTGATGATTCTTTAAAGTTGCAAAGAGGCGAGTTTACACACTGGGGATAAGCCTTTCAAGTGTCTTATTTGTGATTAAAGTTCAAATAAGACACTTGAAAGGCTTATCTCTACTGTGTATTCTTTGATGAATCTTTAAAGTTGCAGCATGGGGAAAGCTTTTATCACAAATAAGGCACTTGAAAGGTCTATCCCCACTGTGTATTCTTTGATGCACAGTTAGATTTTCAACAAGGGAAAATGTTTTATTGCAAATAAAGCACAAGAAAGGTTTATCCCTGCTCTGTATTCTTTGATGATTCTTTAAAGTTGCAACGTGGCGAGTTTCACGCTGGGGATAAGCCTTTCAAGTGTCTTATTTGCGATAAAAGTTCAAATAAGACACTTGAAAGACTTATCCCTACTGTGTATTCTTTGACGACTCACTAAAGTTGCAGCACTGGGCAAACTTTCATCGCAAATACGACACTTGAAAGGTTTATCCCCACTGTGTATTCTTTGATGCACATTTAGATTTTCAACACGGGAAAAGGTTTTATTGCAAATAAGGCACTTGAAAGGTTTATCCTTACTGTGTATTCTTTGAGGATTCTTTAGAGTTGCAATGTGAAGAGTTTACACACTGGGGAGAAGCCTTTCAAGTGTCTTATTTGCGATGAAAGTTCAAAAGACACTTGAAAGGCTCATCCCCACTGTGTATTCTTTGATGAATCTTTAAAGTTGCAGCATGGGGAAAGCTTTTATCACAAATAAGGCACTTGAAAGGTCTATTCCCACTGTGTATTCTTTGATGCACATTTAGATTTTCAACACGGGAAAATGTTTTATTGCAAATAAAGCACAAGAAAGGTTTATCCCTGCTGTGTATTCTTTGATGATTCTTTAAAGTTGCAACGTGGCGAGTTTACACACTGGGGATAAGCCTTTCAAGTGTCTTATTTGCGATAAAAGTTCAAATAAGACACTTGAAAGGCTTATCCCCATGTATATTCTTTGATGCACATTTAGATTTTCAACACGGGAAAAGGTTTTATTGCAAATAAGGCACTTGAAAGGTTTACCCCTACAGTGTATTCTTTGATGATTCTTTAAAGTTGCAAAGAGGCGAGTTTACACACTGGGGATAAGCCTTTCAAGTGTCTTATTTGTGATTAAAGTTCAAATAAGACACTTGAAAGGCTTATCTCTACTGTGTATTCTTTGATGAATCTTTAAAGTTGCAGCATGGGGAAAGCTTTTATCACAAATAAGGCACTTGAAAGGTCTATCCCCACTGTGTATTCTTTGATGCACAGTTAGATTTTCAACAAGGGAAAATGTTTTATTGCAAATAAAGCACAAGAAAGGTTTATCCCTGCTCTGTATTCTTTGATGATTCTTTAAAGTTGCAACGTGGCGAGTTTCACGCTGGGGATAAGCCTTTCAAGTGTCTTATTTGCGATAAAAGTTCAAATAAGACACTTGAAAGACTTATCCCTACTGTGTATTCTTTGACGACTCACTAAAGTTGCAGCACTGGGCAAACTTTCATCGCAAATACGACACTTGAAAGGTTTATCCCCACTGTGTATTCTTTGATGCACATTTAGATTTTCAACACGGGAAAAGGTTTTATTGCAAATAAGGCACTTGAAAGGTTTATCCTTACTGTGTATTCTTTGAGGATTCTTTAGAGTTGCAATGTGGAGAGTTTACACACGGGGGAGAAGCCTTTCAAGTGTCTTATTTGCGATGAAAGTTCAAAAGACACTTGAAAGGCTCATCCCCACTGTGTATTCTTTGCTGCACATTTAGATTTTCAAAACTGGAAAAGGTTTTTATCACAAACAAGGCACTTGAAAGGTTTATCCGTACTGTGTATTCTTTGATGATTCTTCAAAGTTGCAACGTGGCGAGTTTACACACTACGGATAAGCCTTTCAAGTGTCTAATTTGCGATAAAAGTTCAGATATGAAACTTGAAAGGCTTATCCCCACTGTGTATTATTTGATGCACATTTAGATTTTCAACACGGGAAAAGGTTTTTATCACAAACAAGGCACTTGAAAGGTTTATCCGTAATGTGTATTCTTTGATGATTCTTCGAAGTTGCAACGTGGCGAGTTTACACACTGGGGATAAGCCTTTCAAGTGTCTTATTTGCGATAAAAGTTCAAATAAGACACTTGAAAGGCTTATCCCCATGTATATTCTTTGATGCACATTTAGATTTTCAACACGGGAAAAGGTTTTATTGCAAATAAGGCACTTGAAAGGTTTACCCCTACAGTGTATTCTTTGATGATTCTTTAAAGTTGCAAAGAGGCGAGTTTACACACTGGGGATAAGCCTTTCAAGTGTCTTATTTGTGATAAAAGTTCAAATAAGACACTTGAAAGGCTTATCCCTACTGTGTATTCTTTGATGAATCTTTAAAGTTGCAGCATGGGGAAAGCTTTTATCACAAATAAGGCACTTGAAAGGTCTATCCCCACTGTGTATTCTTTGATGCACATTTAGATTTTCAACACGGGAAATGTTTTATTGCAAATAAAGCACAAGAAAGGTTTATCCCTGCTGTGTATTCTTTGATGATTCTTTAAATTTGCAACGTGGCGAGTTTACACACTGGGGATAAGCCTTTCAAGTGTCTTATTTGCGATAAAAGTTCAAATAAGACACTTGAAAGACTTATCCCTACTGTGTATTCTTTGACGACTCACTAAAGTTGCAGCACTGGGCAAACTTTCATCGCAAATACGACACTTGAAAGGTTTATCCCCACTGTGTATTCTTTGATGCACATTTAGATTTTCAACACGGGAAAAGGTTTTATTGCAAATAAGGCACTTGAAAGGTTTATCCTTACTGTGTATTCTTTGAGGATTCTTTAGAGTTGCAATGTGGAGAGTTTACACACAGGGGAGAAGCCTTTCAAGTGTCTTATTTGCGATGAAAGTTCAAAAGACACTTGAAAGGCTCATCCCCACTGTGTATTCTTTGCTGCACATTTAGATTTTCAAAACTGGAAAAGGTTTTTATCACAAACAAGGCACTTGAAAGGTTTATCCGTACTGTGTATTCTTTGATGATTCTTCAAAGTTGCAACGTGGCGAGTTTACACACTACGGATAAGCCTTTCAAGTGTCTAATTTGCGATAAAAGTTCAGATATGAAACTTGAAAGGCTTATCCCCAATGTGTATTATTTGATGCACATTTAGATTTTCAACACGGGAAAAGGTTTTATCGCAAATAAGGCACTTGAAAGGTTTACCCCTACTGTGTACTCTTTGATGATTCTTTAAAGTTGCAACGTGGCGAATTTACAAACTGGGGATAAGCCTTTCAAGTGTCTTATTTGTGATAAAAGTTCAAATAACACACTTGAAAGGCTTATCCCTACTGTGTATTCTTTGATGACTTTCTAAAGTTGCAGCATGGGGAAAGCTTTTATCGCAAATAAGGCACTTGAAAGGTTTATCTCAACTGTGTATTCTTTGATGGTTCTTTAAAGTTGCAACGTGGCGAGTTTACACACTGGAGATAAGCCTATCAAGTGTCTTATTTGCGATAGAAGTTCAAATAAGACACTTGAAAGACTTATCCCTACTGTGTATTCTTTGGGGACTCTCTAAAGTTGCAGCATGTGGCAAACTTTCATCGCAAATAAGACACTTGAAAGGTTTATCCCCACTGTGTATTCTGTGATGCTTGTATTTTCAACATGGGAAAAGGTTTTATTGCAGTAAGGCACTTGAAAGGTTTATCCTTACTGTGTATTCTTTGATGATTCTTTAAAGTTGCAACGTGGCGAGTTTATAAACTGGGGATAAGCCTTTCAAGTGTCTTATTTGCGATAAAAGTTCAAATAAGACACTTGAAAGGCTCATCCCCACTGTGTATTCTTTGAAGCACATTTAGATTTTCAACACTGGAAAAGGTTTTTATCACAAACAAGGCACTTGAAAGGTTTATCCGTACTGTGTATTCTTTGATGATTCTTCAAAGTTGCAATGTGGCGAGTTTACACATTGGGGATAAGCCTTTCAAGTGTCTTATTTGCGATAGAGGTTCAAATAAGACACTTGAAAGACTCATCCCTACTGTGTATTCTTTGATGACACTCTAAAGTTGCAGCATGGGGTAAACTTTCATCGCAAATAAGACACTTGAAAGGTTTATCCCCACTGTGTATTCTTTGATGCACATTTAGATTTTCAACATGGGAAAATGTTTTTATCACAAACAAGGCACTTGAAAGGTTTATCCGTAAAGTGTATTCTTTGATGATTCTTCGAAGTTGCAACGTGGCGAGTTTACACACTGCGGATAAGCCTTTCAAGTGTCTAGTTTGCAATAGAAGTTCAGATAAGACACTTGAAAGGCTTATCCCCAATGTATATTCTTTGATGCACATTTAGATTTTCAACACGGGAAAAGGTTTTTATCACAAACAAGGCACTTGAAAGTCTTATCCGTAATGTGTATTCTTTGATGATTCTTCGAAGTTGCAACGTGGCGAGTTTACACACTGCGGATGAGCCTTTCAAGTGTCTAATTTGCGATAGAAGTTCAGATAAGACACTTGAAAGGCTTATCCCCAATGTGTATTCTTTGATGCACATTTAGATTTTCAACACGGGAAAAGGTTTTTATCACAAACAAGGCACTTGAAAGGTTTATCCGTAATGTGTATTCTTTGATGATTCTTCGAAGTTGCAACGTGGCAAGTTTACACACTGCGGATAAGCCTTTCAAGTGTCTAATTTGCGATAGAAGTTCAGATAAGACACTTGAAAGGCTTATCCCCAATGTGTATTCTTTGATGCAAATTTAGATTTTCAACACGGGAAAAGGTTTTTATCACAAACAAGGCACTTGAAAGGTTTATCCGTAATGTGTATTCTTTGATGATTCTTCGGAGTTGCAACGTGGCGAGTTTACACACTGCGGATAAGCCTTTCAAGTGTCTAATTTGCGATAGAAGTTCAGATAAGACACTTGAAAGGCTTATCCTCAATGTGTATTCTTTGATACACATTTAGATTTTCAACACGGGAAAAGGTTTTTATCACAAACAAGGCACTTGAAAGGTTTATCCGTAATGTGTATTCTTTGATGATTCTTCGAAGTTGCAACGTGGCAAGTTTACACACTGCGGATAAGCCTTTCAAGTGTCTAATTTGCGATAGAAGTTCAGATAAGACACTTGAAAGGCTTATCCCCAATGTGTTCTTGATGCGCATTTAGATTTTCAACACGGGAAAAGGTTTTATCGCAAATAGGCATATGAAAGGCTTACCCCAACTGTGTATTCTTTGATGATTCTTTAAAGTTGCAATGTGGCGAGTTTACACACTGGGGATAAGCCTTTCAAGTGTCTTATTTGTAATAAAAGTTCAAATAAGACACTTGAAAGGCTTATCCGTAATGTGTATTCTTTGATGATTCTTCGAAGTTGCAACGTGGCGAGTTTACACACTGCGGATAAGCCTTTCAAGTGTCTCATTTGCGATAGAAGTTCAGATAAGACACTTGAAAGGCTTATCCCCAATGTGTTCTTTGATGCACATTTAGATTTTCAACACGGGAAAAGGTTTTATCGCAAATAGGCATTTGAAAGGCTTACCCCTACTGTGTATTCTTTGATGATTCTTTAAAGCTGCAATGTGGCGAGTTTACACACTGGGGATAAGCCTTTCAAGTGTCTTATTTGTAATAAAAGTTCAAATAAGACACTTGAAAGGCTTATCCCTACTGTGTATTCTTTGATGATTCTTTAAAGTTGCAGCATGGGGAAAGCTTTTATGGCAAATAAGGCACTTGAAAGGTTTATCCCTACTGTGTATTCTTTGATGGTTCTTTAAAGTTGCAACGTGGCGAGTTTACACACTGGAGATAAGCCTTTCAGGTGTCTTATTTGCGATAAAAGTTCAAATAAGACACTTGAAAGGCTTATCCCCACTGTGTATTCTTTGATGCAGATTTAGATTTTCAACACGGAAAAGGTTTTTATCGCAAACAAGGGACTTGAAAGGTTTATCCCTACTGTGTATTCTTTGATGATTCTTCAAAGTTGCAGCGTGGCGAGTTTACACACTGGGGATAAGCCTTTCAAGTGTCTTATTTGCGATAAATGTTCAAATAAGACACTTGAAAGGCTTATCCCCACTGTATATTCTTTGATGCACATTTAGATTTTCAACACGGGAAAAGGTTTTATCGCAAACAAGGCACTTGAAAGCCTTTCAAGTGTATTATTTGCGATAAAAGTTCAAGTAAGACACTTGAAAGGCTTATCCCTAATGTGTATTCTTTGATGACTCTTCAAAGTTGCAGCATGGGGAAAAATTTATCGCAAAAAAGGCACTTGAAAGGTTTATCCCTACTGTGTATTCTTTGATGGTTCTTTAAAGTTGCAACGTGGCAAGTTTACATACTGGGAATGAGCCTTTCAAGTGTCTTATTTGCGATAAAAGTTCAAATAAGACGGAAGACATATCCCTACTGTGTATTCTTTGATGACGCTTTAAAGTTGCAGCATGGGGAAAACCTTTATTGCAAATAAGACGCTTGAAAGTTTTATCCCCACTGTGTATTCTTTGATACACATTTAGATTTTCAACAAGGGAAAAGGTTTATTCGCCAATAAGGCATTTGAAAGGTTTATTCTTTGATGCACATTTAGATTTTCAAAAACGGGAAAAGGTTTTATCGCAAATAAGGCACTTGAAAGGTTTATCCCTACTGTGTATTCTTTGATGATTCTTTAAAGTTGCAACGTGGCGAGTTTACACACTGGGGATAAGCCTGTCAAGTGTCTTATTTGTGATAAAATTTCAAATAAGACACTTGAAAGGCTTATCCCTACTGTGCATTCTTTAATGACTCTTTAAAGTTGCAGCATGGGGAAAACTTTTATCGCAAATAAGGCACTTGAAAGGTTTATCCCTACTGTGTATTCTTTGATGATTCTTTAAAGTTGCAACGTGGCGAGTTTACACACTGGGGATAAGCCTTTCAAGTGTCTTATTTGCGATAAAAGTTCAAATAAGACACTTGAAGCGAGACGTTCAGATTGTTTTTAACATATTTGTTGTTATGTAATAAAATAAAAACAAACAAGTTTTTTCTAACTGAAAGTAAGAAGCAACGGTAAAACTTAAAACGAACGGAAATTACCACGTATATGCTCCCTCCTCAACACCTCGCTCTTCGCGCGTAAGTTTTTTAGTACTTTTAAAAAAGCTTCTTATTGTTCTGACTAAAGGAACCTCGTGTTTCAGGAATTGCTATTAAAGAATCGGGACGAAATTCAAACTTTAGCGTAAAGAGTGAGGCGTTGAGGAGGGGGTTATCCTTTTCATATATGTAATAGTTTCTGTTCATTTTAGGTTATAATTTTGGTTCTTAATTTTAGTTTAAAACTTGTATTTTTTTATATTGGATTTCTGATCATTTTTTAAATAATGCCGAGAAATACGGCTCTCCTTTCGCGGCAAAAACACTCCCCCCCCACCATCAAAAGATCCTCTAGACAATTCGATCTCGGGGAAAATTTACCCCGGACAATTACCATTAACACCTCCACACATAAAATTGAGTCGGCAAAGAGAAAGTAAGACAAATAAAGAAATTTCGTATAGGAATTGAGGCAAATTCTATCAGAGTAAAATTTCCCCTGAGAAGTTCACCGTCCAGAAACATCTCTCCCCGTGGAAAATTCTCACTCTGGAAAATTCCTCCAGCAGGAAACTCACCCCCTCCTCCACCCAAAAATTGCATGCACACTTCCAAATAACAACTATTTATATGTGCTATGCGTACACAATGGAAAAATTTTATGACTTAAAAGACCTTTCTTCAGGGTCTGCAGAGGGTCATGTTATCTCCAAAGGCACAGTTATCAGATATTTCAACTATGCTGAACAAAATGGGACAGACTATGCTGAAGAGACGATTTTTGGGGGAAAAGGGGAATGAAAGTATTACCGACTTTACGCAGTCGGTAATATTGATAACTAGACGAAGCCCGTTTATTTGTATCAACGCACCGAAGGCCCGAAACCAAATTTCAAGCACGGCTAGCTCAGATTATAGAGCCTGTGACATCGATGTCGGGGTTATGGGCTCGACCGAGACCTTTGGCTTTTTTTTAAACACAGTTGCTGTTGGGTTAATATGCGTCTGCGAAAAAAAAAATCAATGTTAGACAATTTTATAAACTTAGATGGATAACCATTCTATTAGAGGCGAGAGAGGGATCTTTTCTCTTTATAAAATAAATATTTCCGAAGTTGTGACTTTGGTAAGTCTACCCTGTTTTGTCTCATGAGTGGGGGGTCAAGCTGAATTTTTAACGAACAGAATTGCGTGGGGAAAGGGGGGAATATAATTTTTCTCCAACCTTAATAAAGGAGTACACTACAATTTTTTACGCCTGTCATCCAACAAGGTTTGCTGCTAGTTTAGCATATTGTAATTCGCTATATTTCATCCTATGTCATTTCGTGAAAATAAATTTCATTGACTAACCAAAATTTTCAATGACTTGTCTCTTAACGCTTTTCCACTTATAATTATCCTTGATTAACATCTAATGAATTCTAAAGACATTTATAACCCCTGAGTGATAAGGGTTTTGAACTACGTTATCCCATGTATACAGGTCACAAAAGTGGGACTGGAGTCAGTACTACAGACACGGAGACTATATTGTAAACGTTTTCAACAAAATGGCAAGGTTCATCGTAGTTCAGGGTTGCATACTTTAAAATATGGGAAGGAGTTAAAAAAAAGTAGGCGAGAGGGATTTAATTTCAAGAAAAATTATAAAGATCTATATCTTACCACCAAGGGAATCTTGTAGAAGACGAGTAAGCTTTGAATCTCTATAAGGTACGTGTGTTGCCTTCCTGCTTTTATCACCAAGGGCTGAAATAACATTGCCTAATGCCAACTGTAAAATAATAAATTCGGAAGGTTAGTGCATAAGGATAAACATGAGACTGTACAAATAATAGGAATTCAATGAATTATTCCTTCTTCGTTTTTCATTTGTCACATAGCTGATCTAAAGAGTATACTACAATGTAAATCGCTCCATGTAATCAATTCCTAGCTTCAAAATTATTATACTACAGTTATTCACACAGTAAATTTACTTTATTAAGGTTTATATTTTCTACCAAGGTGGCACCTGTGGTCAACTAGTCTAAGGTATTTTTATAAGTGGCATAGACCAGTATCGTCATTCTGAACCCCACGTTTCTAAAAATGGCGTAGAACGAACAGTTTCAGAAACTGAGCCGCTGACTCTCAAACTTCATCCGTGAGTTTCATGGAATTCTGACTTTGTGGGATAAACAAACATAATTGTTTTTACGTTTTTCTGCCAGTTTTTTATATTTTTAAATGAGGAATCTTTAAATAAGGACTTTTTCAGAAATAATTTGAGCGTAGCTGTTTACGGGTAAACTAATTTGGGCTACAAGTACAGCCATAAGAAACATTGAGTATTCATAATTCCTTGATTTAATAAACTGATTTACTCCAGAGGTTCTATTTATGTCCTGGAGACAAGTTACATCAAAATTTTAGAAGATAATTACATAACAGGTTAAACAATCGCTTTCGAATAAACCTTCATCAACTCTCTGGACAAACTTTCTTTAACATTTATGAATAAGTTACTCGATCTGAGTGAATTTCAGGGAGTTTCACGAGTTGATTGTTAGAAAGCTCATTTACATGACTCAACGAATGTCTTTAAAATATTAAAACAGATTGATCCGGCAAGTAATTGTTCACCCTATTGCCTAAGGCCAGGGTCTTATCCAGGGGGTGGAGTGGTTTTAGCCCCCCCCCCCCAAAAAAAAGTCTAAAATCAGAACAAATATGTACGTAAATAAATTTTTTGATCAAGTTTTTTAATAAACTTATTGTAAATTTTGAAAAAAACAGTAAATAGGAAACAACTTTTGGCAATTATCTCAGAAAATTGTGCGAAAATTTCAGATGCAAGCTTGAGGCGTAACAGCGAAGCTATCAAGAGAAAAAAAGCAGGAGAAAAATCGTCTCACCAAACCAGAATTGATTGAGATTCCCTCTCTTGCCCGGATACCTTCGGATCCCGTCCTCTTCAGCCTCTCTGATCCAGCAAGATCTACAAAATGAATTTTGGCACGCAGAATTTCGCTAACACCGGAATCATATTTACCGTCAACATCCTAGAAAACAAATTTAAATTTATTTTCAAAAGCGTAACACAGGATTATTGAACAATTGTAACACATGCAACCAAACAACGCTCAAAAATTCAAATGTTTTTAATAATTTTGAATTTTATTTCTAAGAATTTCAAGATTCTGCTATTGTTTTAGTATCTTATTTCAAGCATTTCTTATATCGCACTTTTTAGAGTTTTGGAAATGACAGTGGACAAAAATGCCCAAAATATTTTTTATTTTTTTTTTTTTTTTTTTAGCTGGACCTGTACAAAAAGCTTATTACAAGTTTTCTCTTCATGTATTTTCTATTTTCTTTGACAGATACGGTACACGATATAGATTAAAACCTTGATTACAATATACGAATTATTATAAAGCAATTTTCACAATTAGATCGTGTCTATATTTATAATCGTGTCTAGCCATTATAATTTCCCCCATCAAAATGGATTCACGTTCCAAGTTAAGCAGCCCTCAAAAGAACAAGGACTGGTTTACTGTTTTCCTCTTATATCTTAACTAACCAGACTTGCTGGCGGAAAAGTGAATTGGCTCTTATAAATCACACTAAACCTAAAAATAGATAGATTTTAGAGGGCCAATTGCGTCATTTTAATGAGCCCCTATTCCCGATCTTTGTTTCTTCGAATTCTTTTGATGTCGGTGACGTACTAAACATCTCCCGTTAATACTCACATTAATTTGTGGATCAGCACATGCTACCATGCAAGTATTTGCTAAGGTATTTGCTACCCACAAAGACATGGTATATATGTATAGCAAAAGATAGCGTTTCTTGGTGTCTACAGCACTAAAAGGTTTTTGAAAATGCCCATAGCAGATATGAAACATAGGAGTACTTCATGCGAGTCTTTTATGAAGACAGAAGGCACTATTTACTTTAATTAGCTTTTAAATGGGCCCCGGCGGACTCTACGAAGAAAGGGGGGATTTACAAAAGAAACTAGGATATAGTGGGAACTCGAAACAGAAATCATAAATTATCTAGGATTTAAATAATCTTGTCCGATATGCAAGCTTCACTAAAATGTCACTAAAATTGAAGAATTTCACTAGCTAAGTTGCTGAGCTACCATCACAGAGTCTTCTTATGCGCCAGTTTGAAGCCCTGAAATATACTATCACTTGTCATACAATAAAAAAGCTCAAATGAGAACCAAATTTATGAACGGAACATGAGCTTATATTTTCAGAAGTTGCCATCTGAGGGCTCTTCAATTTAAAGCGATAATAGCTACTTATTTATTCTAGATGAAGATTGTCAAATCGCCTATTAAAAATGCAAAGACCTCCCCCCCCCCGCCCCCAGACACACACACACGCTCTTTGCGAAGAGTAACGAAGACGATAGTGAGCCAAAATCGTATTTTTGAAATGGGTTTTATCTTAATTTTGATTATATCTGTATTGACAAGGTCACACTTGGGTTGACATGCCTAATATCTCTAAAAACATAGTTGCTGGACCATTCTACTATGCTGAGCAGAACGGCTGTCTCAAAATTTTGACTGGATGCGTTTGAAAAATGAATGAGTTTGAGAGAAAAGCTGCTTGCCCTTCAGAGTTTGCCCCCTCGCTAAAATTTAATTTCTTCAAAATCTTTTTAAAACTGACATAAGCCTGCATAATCTAAGAATCAACAGAAACGGTTCAGTTTTCTTTTGTATACATTTACTTTTATAGTTCTGTTAAGTATCTTTATAGTACTGTATAGCACTTTCATTGTAACAAAAGGCTCATTTTTCAGTATTTAACGTCATTTTCACTTGTTTTGTGAAAATTGGCTCTAACTTTGCCCCCCCCCCAGTTTTTGACGAAATTACGCCACCGCTTAGCTTGCGCAATAGCAATAGTTGTTGCAGCAGTAGCAGCAGTATGCACATAGCACCTTTGGTTTCTTCAGTATCCCCTTCAACACACGGTTAAAGATTCAGCTAAATACATACGATCAACCATTCCTGAAGCATTTCTGATGGGTCTGCTTGACAATCTATGTGGGCATAGTGTGCTTCAAATTTGTTGATATAGTTTCTACATATCCCAAATTTTTCACCTGCCTTCTTCATCATCTCCCTTATTATTTTCTGAATTTTCCAAATTAATATACTCAGTTATTCCTGTGTTGCACCCTTTTGACAATCCGTATACACATAACGTGTTTTGATTTAGTTAAACACCCCCTCAACATTCTCTGAAAGTCTCACCTGAATACCCTTCATCTTCTGGGAAAGTAAAGTTCAAACATGCATACCTTTCTCAATAACTTATACTATGTGTAAAGAATGAACGAATTCCCAAACTTAAGAGCCCTTGTCCTGAGGACTGTGGGAAGGTTGACATCCCCAAAGATATATTTACTGCAACTTCCAACAAGGCCGAACAAAATAACTCTCTTAACATTTAGATCAGATATGTTTTGCGGAATGATAGGCTTGAGAGGAGTGGGATGATTGCCTTCCATTCACTTTTGACTCTTAAAAAGGGCACTAAAACTTTCAACTTCCAATCAAAAGAGCTCCAACCGATCCAAAATTTATACGACAACCCGTCCCCTAAAAACCTTATGCCCCGGTCATAACTCACAAACCTTGCCACTGGGCTCTGGGGATTGTGTCCACTCTAAAGACATTGTTATATGATTTTTGGACTATTGGTAGTAAAATGGCTATTTCACAATTTCAACTGAATGTGTTTTGTGAAAACAGGATGTAAGGGGGGAAGGCTAGTTGCTCTCCATCATTTTTGACTCTTAAAAAGGAACTAGAACAATACATTTTAAATCAACCGAGTTTCTTATAAAGTTTATATGACCATTCCATCCATAAGAACCTTATGTGCCCCTGAAACATAACTTACAACCCTTACCCCCAGACTCTGAAGAGTTCTGTCCACCTCAAAGGCCTTATTATATGATTTTTGGACTATTAAAGAGTCAAAAAGATTGGGGTGCCCCCAATCTTTGACTCTTAAAAAGGGAAATAGAATATCTGATTTCCAATACAATGAGCCCCCTCTAGAGTAACTTGCAACCCTTGCGCTGACGGCTTAGGGGGTGTCATCCGCAAAGGCATAATTTCCAGACATTTCAACTACGCTGAAAAAAAATGACTATCTCAAATTTTGATTAGATGGATTTTGGGAATTTATGGGCGGGGGTGTGGGGGCTTGTTGCCCTCCAACCACTTTTGACTATTAAAAAAGACCCTTAATTTCCAATGGAATAAGCCATTTTTGAAGCTTCTACAACAACAAATGGCCATCTTAAAAATTCTATCAGAAGCATTTCAGGAAAATATGAGACGTGGGGGGAGGTATCCGCCCTCTGGTCACTTTGAATCTTGAAAAGAGTAATAGAACTTCTTATTACCAAAAAATGAGCCCTCTCCAAAGTTTATACGACCACCCGTTCTATAAAACTTTATATGGCCCCATGGCATAACTTAGAACCCTTGCCCTGAGGGTTGTGGAGGGGGGGGAGTTTTCATCTTCAAAGACATAATTTCCCGACCTCTTAACTAAGCTGAACAAAATGGCCATCTCAAAATTTTGATTGGATCAGTTTGGGGAAAGGGTTGGCGTGGGAGGGGGGTTGACTTACTTGACTTGACTTAAGTCTCCTGCCGGGCACTGCTCGGCGTAGAGAGTGACGTCTGCCTCCTCCACCCACTTCAGTCCATGGCGAGTATTTGCTCTTCGCCCTGTCTGATGTTTGCCATCGCCAAGAACTCGGACAGGCTGTCGGACCAACGTTTCTTCGGTCGGCCGCGAGGTCGCTTCCAACCAACTTTGATAGGGTCGAAGTCATAGATCATCTTTGCGGGTAGATGTGGTGGCATTCGAAACAGATGCCCGAACCATCGTAAGGTTCGCTCGGCTGCTTGAGTTGAAAACCAAGACTGGTTTGTGAGCTGCAGAAGCTTTTCATTGCTGACGAAGTCGGACCATCGTAGGCCCTCAATCCTCCTCAGGCTCTTTGCATGAAATATGTCAATTTTCTTGAGGATTGCAGCTGATGCTTGCCATATCTCAGCTCCGTAAAGCATCACAGAGCCGACTAGAGCGTTGAAGATCCGCAGTTTCGTTGTGCGACTGATATTTGGTTTTCGCCAGAGGTGACGATTCAGTCTACCCATGACAGAAGACGCTTTAGATAATCTTGCCTGCAGCTCTGGGAGAAGTGAGCCATTTGAAGAAATTACGGAGCCCAGGTAGGTGAAGTCTTTAACAACCTCGATGCTAGTGGTGCTGTCCAGGCTAACTGGAGAGTTAACAGCAGGAGAAGACGGGTCTATGGCCATAATTTTAGTTTTGTTCCAGTTTATATGCAGTCCTACTTTGGCAGCCTCTTCTCGCAGAATTCGGAGCGCTTCCAGCAGCTGCTTCATGGAGTCCACCAGAATGGCCAAGTCATCGGCAAAATCGACATCTGAGATGGTATGATCTCCGAATTTGAGCCCAAAGCTGAGACGTGAAGTGGTTTTTGTCATAACGTAATCTATGATGACATTGAAGAGCTCTGGGGCCATTGCACATCCTTGGCGCACCCCTGTCGTGATTTGAAAGAACGGGTCCTTTAATTAATTTCGGCCATTCAAAGGGACCCTAGCTGCTTCAATTTCTAACCGAATGTGCCTTTTTAGAAGTTCCTACGACAGAAAATGGCCATCTAAAAATTTGCATCAGATGCATTTTGGAAAAACACGAGGTGTGTGTGGGGGGATATTCACCCTCCGATCACTCTGAATCTTAAAGAGGGCACTAAAACTTCTGATTACCAATACAATGAACCTAAGGTTTATAGGATCGCCCTTTCTATATAAACCTTAAATACTCCGGGGCATAGCTTACAACCCTTGCCCCGAGGGCTATAGGGGGGTGTCATCCTCAAAGACATATTTTCCGGACTTTTCAAAGCCGTTGAACAGAATTACTATCTCAAAATTTTGATTGGATTTGTTTGGGGAAATGGCGGGCGTGGGAGGTGGGTTAGTTACCCTCCAATCACTTTTGACTATGAAAAAGAGCACTAGACCTTTCAATTTCCAACCCTTTGATAAGAAGTGCCCTGGTCTAAAACCGGAAAATCCAAAAAAAATTAAAATAAATAATACATTGCGTCCACACCGTTTTTTACTTAAGCAGCCCTATTGCACTGCCTATGATCAAAAGTTAGATTCGTGCGTAGTGCGTATTGTTAAGAATTTTTCATGATTCAGGCAAGGATTTCCCTAGTTTTCGCCACCTAGTGTACATCTTGGAGCGCCATGTGCAAGATGCAATTTCACCATGCTTGGCACAGTCCCCAAAATGTTTAAGAAGGAAGAATTGAATTCAAGCCAGAATTCCCTAATTCAATTGAAATGCTTATTTGACACCTCATGACTTAATATTAAAGAGTAACGCAATGATTATGCTGATGCGTAATTGGAAAATTGATTATATACAAGCCTGCCGCGTGCTTAGACCTTATTAAAATTTTGAAATTAACTTTTAGAAATTAACATACTAATATTTTCTGTTGTTAAAAAACGACCTAATAGGTCATGACTTTGAAAAAAATCATTTCCCCCACCCAGAGCCCTTAATACGTTTTTCTCAAATTTTTCTGAATTAGAGACTTAATAACAACTAGAAAAAAAAATGTTAAAATGAAGTTTGACAGTATAAGAAAACTCTGCTCTTGCCAGGGATCCCAATTGGAGGGAGAGCATTGCATTGCTGACACCTGATTGGTTTTACTAATGATTTTTACTTTATTTTTACTAATTGAAACTATTATATTTTGTGGACTAGGCAAAAAATTAAATATCAATACAACTAAATCTAGAAAAATTACACAAAAAGGTTGTTTCTCGTGTGAGTCAGGGTATGGCTGGAGTGCATTCCCGTGGTGGGAAAGAATTTTCCATGGGGAGAATACGCCGAAAAACTTCTTATGTTTAAAATTCCCTTACCGAAGGAAACTCGGTGCCCTGGTACTTTATATTTATCCTAACAGTAAACGCTATTTACAAACATATTTTAGGAAATTTCAAAAAAGAGCTTGAAACTTTGACACGTCTTTTTTGCTCTCCAGTCCTAGCGACGCACTGGAACATTACACTGGTGAATGGCGTCAAAGTAGAAAACCAAGCAAGGTTTTTACAATTAGGACTCAATTCCCAGCCCCGTCAAAGCGTGCCTGAATAGGTCATTGGTTTGACGTCAAACACAAACCTGTCATTTGTGGACAAGGAGAGGAGAAGGGTCCCCTTTGTATTTGGAGAAATTTGTTTTTTGAGAGAAACTTTACGAGAGGTGGGAAGTAAAACCTACATCTAATGCCCTATCTTAAGAAAATTTCACTGTGACTTTTTAAGTTTCATCGCCTACGTTAGTTAAATATGTTATTGCCAGGTTTGTTGTGCATATTTAGAAAAGAAAAAACAGCGAAAATTAGTCTTGAAGTATATTAAGTGTTTATGTCTAATACAATACAAATAGTTACAACGAAATTAAAATTCTGATGGAATCAAAGAGCGAAACTGAAACTAAATACGAACAAACATTATTACTTCGTAGTTAATGCAACATCTGGGCATTTCTGAAAAATTAACACGTGATATTTCTCTATGTTTGAGGAATCCTGAAAAACTAGCACTTTCAATTCAGTTTTATAAGGAATTTGAATCGTAAATTAAAAACTAACGATATAACGACCGGTGAAAGACTATTGAGAGCCTTATAAATTAGTCTCTTATTTTGGTGAGAATTATGATTCTTTCCCTGACTTCGAATTTTTCCAACACCATATGTATAAAAACAAGCCATTTTCCAGGGCTCCTTAGAAGCCCTTTCTCCCCCTGATAATCATACATCACTTTTTTGCATATATTTATAATAGTAAGAAATTTTAGAAGTAAACATGCGTCTCTTAAAAGCAGCGGTATAAAAAACGTTGATTGAAATTCTGTTTAAGGTGTCGCACAGAGATTGGTAATGAGATAAATATAATATCTCAGTATATGTTCAAATAGAACTTACTGGTACTTGTCTGTGTTGTACCATGTTAAGGGTGAAGATGGCATGAGACCTGGAAGAACTGGAATTTAGCGCAGTGGCTGCAGTGGTTCTAGATAAGCCTCCATACTTAAGAAGACGAAGGACGTCAAACTCTGAGCTCACTACTTCTCGTGACAGACCAGGTATTTCTATGTCACCGTTAAAATTTTCATGGATCTTTAACTGGCTTCTACCATCACGTTGCTAAAAATAAAAAAAAACACAAACAATGAATGCTGGAGCATAAATGAGCAGACAGTCATGTCGTTTTTATTGTAAACAAAGGCACACAAAAGGAATGAAAATAAGAATAGTTTCATAGGAAGAAAATATGGAAATAATAATCATAAACCCAGTTACTTACAAGCACTTGTTAATCAACAAAACATTTCGTTTACACAAATGAATATCATGCTCCTGTGAATTTTCAGACCTTCCTAACAAACAAACACAATGCGTGTAATGCGCAATGGCAACTTGATCATTACTGTTAAGATTTAAAACAAATTTATCATAGGAAACTTTTTGATAAGGTAAAACTTTCAAGTTATTACATAATTTTGGTGAATTAAAGTTTGAACTACAAAAAAGAAAAAATAATACTTAAATTTATCTACTCAAGTCATTTTTATTTAAATCCTCTGAAAACAGACTCCTGAGTCTATTCTTAAAGAAAGTAAATGTAACATCAAATAAATAAACTCAAATGCGGGTCAGCGAGGGGTGGGGTCGTTTAGACCTCCCTGAAAATAGGCAAATACAACTTAAAATATGAGAAAGCAATCATAAGAATCAAGACACTTCAGGAGGATCCAAGCTCAAGAACCTCTCAACTTCCATTTTGCCAGAATTCCCAAGTGAAATTCTTTTTATGTCTTGCTTTCTCTTTGCCGACTCAATTTTATGCCCGGAGATGTTAACGGCAATTGTTCAGGGTAAATTTTTATCAGGATGAATTTTCTAGAGAATATATCCGTGAGGAGGAGGGATTTTTCCAATGAAGAGTAGCTGGATTTCCTTGCGTTAGAATTTCCTGGTATTTAGAAAAACGGTCATAAATTAAATAAAAAACATTTTTTTTTCCAACTGAAAGTAAGGATCAACAATAAACTTAAAACGAACTGAAGATATTACGCATATGAGGGGAGTTGCTCCTCAAAACCTCGCTCTTTACGCTACAGCTTTAATTTTGACCCAATTCTTTAAGAACGATTCTTAAAACACAAGGTTCGTTTAATTAGAAGACAAGGAGGCTTTCTGAAAGTACTAAAAAACTTTAGCGCAAAGAGCGAGGTGTTGAGGAGGGGAAACACCCCTCGTATACGAAACAAGTTCTATTCGCTTTAATATTGCTCCTTACCTTCAGCTGAAAAAACTTGTTTTTTATTTAATCAGTGTTAAATACTACTTCAAAAACCATGCACAATGGTCAACTTGATCTATTCACTGGAATCCATACCCCTCTATCGACGGTCAACTATATCATATTCCTACTCAGGCTTCTAGTAACTAAAGTTAGCCTTGATGGCATTAAATTTAGCTACCTCACTTAGGGTAGATTAGGGTATAGATTAGGGTCATAGATTAGGGTAATCTATTTCACTTAGGAATTGTATGCCAACCAGTGTAATTCTAATTTGTTCTTTTCATGTTCATTTGGATCTCATTTTGGTTCATTTAGTGAAGATTTTTCCGAATTCATCTTGCATGTTACAACCTGAATTTACATTTTCTCCCTTTTTTTCAGTATCCTCTTTAGTCTTAAACCCGTGTCTCTCGTCTTCTCTGTATTAATGTTTCTAATATAATGGATGTAAAGTTTTCTGCATTTTGAAGAAAAGAATTTACTATGATTGAAGCATCCTTCCCCTTTCTCTCAAACTCACTATTGGTCGGAGCCTCATTTGTGAGTTACTACATGCAATAATCATTTAGCTCAAGAAAGTTTTCAATTTCAGCGTCCTATATAATTTAGTTCAAGAGCAAATTCCACTCCAAACGTTACAAGGGTTAGGTGATCCAATTTTTTATGTTTTGAATTTATCGGATTAATTGCAATTTCTAGTCCTATAAAGTAAATAACGTGCCAATAGTTGTGCATTTCGCCATCTATCTGGGGTCAAACAAAAAGCATGCCGTTATCGATTGGATTGGGAAGAGGTCATAAAAGACTATTAAAGGAAATCGGAACTTCATGGAAGAAGGTACACATTGAAGCTTTGAATAGATTGGGGTGAAGGAGCAACGTTTGGAGCTTTATTGACGCCCCTCATGCTATTTGGTGCTACAGGGGGTTGTTAGTAGTAGCAGTAGCAGTATTTATAGTAGCCTCCGTTGGTCTTAATTTTGGTATCTTATATGAACTAATCTGCATAAATTTTCAATCAAAAGAGCTCTAAATAAGTTAAACAATGTGTTTTCTAAATATAAGTTCAGATCGTTTTCTACTTGACACAGTACACATTTAAATTATTAATCATCACAATAAATTTGAGAGGGAAGTATTTAAAAAGGGGAACATTGATAAGAATTAGTCCCATATTTAAAAATAAAGTAAAATTAATTTTGGACTTTTTACTATAATGTTAGACTCAGATTTGCAATCAACAACAATATTCTTAAATTCGACCTCGGTTGAAGGAGGTATGGGTCCAATGGCCCCAACTTCAGCCCTCTAAAGATTGAAAAATCCTAGAGTGTCTTTGATTTTGACAGGATGTAACATGTTCGCCTTTCTACTTAAATCTGTCTATAAATATCTGAAATATTTAATTAGTATATTTTGATGTAGTAATTAGTATATTTGATAGTATATTTTGACCAAACTCAAGATCTTGTATCGCAAACATGAGACAATAACCGGTTTTCATGGTCTTTATACCAGACAATATTAGCTTCGGCTCGGTGAGAAACTACATTTTAGCTATATTTTAATTAAATATTTATTGGGTATTTTGGTTAGGTTACGTATTTAATACAATGCGGTGTCGGTGGCCCCCCTTCCATAATTCTTTGTTGCAGTTTTCATAATTTTGTTGATAAAGCATTATATTTTCATTATATTCGTTTTATTTCATTAGCATTAAGCACAGAACTTGAGTGTGGTGGCTATAAGACACAAGCACCGAAAAACCTTTACCTGACGTGTACAAAGGTTACAAGGTTTTTTAGGGGAGGCTGTTCCTCCCCCAGAATCCCAAATTATGTATGTTTTTTTATGTATTCTAGTACTTTAAGTACAAATTCCTCTTTTTATGTATTTTGAAAAGTTTTGAGGTCCATAGACTATGCAAAATTCTGCGCACTTACCTGATTATTACACCAAATTTCCCAAGTTTTCAATCCCTTAATTTAGTTTTTTTTTGCAGATTTTAGGACGATGATAATGACGAAAACCTATCCCTATCTTGACCCATATTAATGGAGCTTCACATTCTAGTAAATTCCGCTAAGGAACGAGGCCCAAAAATTAGGGTAATTCTTTCTAATATTTATGTATGTTATTTTTGTTTGCTTACGTGTGAGCATGAAAAAAGTTCTTATGCATAATCTCGTACGAAAGCGGTTGGTGGCTACCAGAATTTCATTGAGCATTTCCTTGCCAAAATCTTTTTTTTTCATTTATGCATGTTAATCCTTACTTCTAGGCAACTTCCATATAAAGCAAAGAAATTCTTAACCTCTCTATGAGCCAAATTACGAATTATTTTCGTGCGATAGAAGTAACCTGAAACTTGAAAGGAAGAAGGCGAACTCTCAACTAGTTTGCTTTTAGGAGAGGAAGATTTAAGTGGGAGGACTTTAAAAGAGGTTTCTTCCCAAAACTTGAATGGCTATCCCTAGAATTGGTCAATTGGCTGATTATGCATCAATAATATACAAGGTGAAGATTACTCCCCCTAAGTTTGTAACTAAATAATTCAGCCCTAGAAGGATGGATGACTTTGATTCAAGCAAACAAGCCGCGGAGAGGGGGAGTCTCGTAAGAGCCAGGCAAGTTTTGACTTGGCAGAAAACGAATTAATTCACGACTCTTTAAAAATAATAGAAGTCCAAGTTTCGCTACGACCTCCTCCACTGCTAACTTTTCGTTAGGCAGAAACGTTGGTATGTTATATCTTATTCCAACTGAAATGACACAAAGATTTCTAGTGAAAATAATTGAAAGAACTCCAAAGGGGTAGGAGTCCTTGATTCCCCCGGAGCCTCCCATTCAACTACCAGCTTTTTATCAGAAAGAAAAGCAAATGGCACTTGGCTTGAACCAAAACAATGCAAGGTTTATCAATGTCCATGATTGGAGGTGCTAAGTATGCACAGGGCAAATCTAACAGCCCCTCTCCCGCCCCTTCCAACTTTAGAGCAGTAATCTAGGTAGGCTTTTTTCTCTCTCTTTGGCCAGTTCGAAACTTATAGGACAAGTACCTCGAGCATATGAAACCTGACAAGGATAGTTTATAGAGGCAAATCACCTTCTCCGATTTTTGCACGAAAGAGTTCAAATCAGCTTGAAACCTGCCGGCCAAGAACCTTAGACAAAGTAGAAATATGGGTACGATTTTCAGAGACCTATACCACCTTCAAGCTTCACCTATGTTCCGTATAAAAATAAATAGGTCCACTTGATATCTGGTGTTATAAAAACGTTGAAACTTTTTTTGTAATCATAGTGGTATGAATTTCATTCATTGCTTAGTTCCGCATACAATTTTCCGCTAAAATCATTGACTAATATTTTAACGAATTTCAATTTAAAAAATTTACTCAACCCAACAAAAGAAAATTGTTCTGTAAAAGGGTGTGAGCTTAACATTATTTAAAGACAACACAGCAGAAATCATTTCATTAATGAGCTAGACATGTATTTAGTTCAATCCATAAACCCTTAAAACAAACTAGAATTTGAAACGATTAAATCTTTTTTTTTCCCAAAATTAAGGCTTTTAAATCAACTTCGAATTTTCTCAAACTTCTGATATATATATATATATATATATATATATATATATATATATATATATATATATATATATATATATATATATAGATCGTTTTTATAGGCCAGAATATCCTGAAATACAAATTTTTCCGCAAACATAGGGAGTCGTTTTGGCTCCATATTCATTTATATACATAAAAACATATAATTTATATACATATATAATTATATACATATTTATTTATATTTATTAATTATTAAATTTATTAATGTTACGAAAGCCCGGGGGCTTTGTAGCCGGGTCCCGACACTTGGCACGCGGCAGGCTTCTATATATGGATTCTCATTGTCGCTTGTCTTCTAAACGCGTACGTTTTGAGCCTTTTCTTGTTGTCATGACGTCCAAATGAACTTAAGATTAGAAGCAGCGCCTTTGTGAAATTAAATAAAAAAAACGAGTTTTTTTAACTGAAAGTAAGGAGCGACATTAAAACTTAAAACGCACAGAAATTACTTCGTATATGAAAGAGGCTGCTTCCTCATCAACGCCCCGCTCTTTACGCTAAAGTTTGACTCTTTCTCTCAATTCTTCTTTTTAAAACAGTAAAAAACTTTAGCGTAAAGAGCGGGGCGTTGATGAGGAAGCAGCCTCTTTCATATACGAAGTAATTTCTGTGCGTTTTAAGTTTTAATGTCGCTCCTTACTTTCAGTTAAAAAAACTCGTTTTTTTTATTTAATTTCTGAACGTTTTTGAATCAATGCATGTTTTGATTTTGGCTCTCCGCAGAGGAATAATCAAAACGAAATTTGCATATTTTTTTTGGGGGGGGGGGGCTAAATGGCTTTCTCATAATTTTGATCGAACGATTTTGAGAAAAAAAGAGCGGGGGCGAAGCCTAGTTGCCCTCCGATTTTTTGGTTAATTAAAAAGGCAACTAGAACTATTTTTTACGAATCTTTTTATTGGTAAAAGATTTACGTAACTTATAAATTAGCTTACGTAAAGAACTTTTGTATTCTCATGTTTTTATTACATATATGAGGGGATTCGCCCCATCGTCAGTACCTCGCTCTTTACACTAAAGCTTAAATTTTATCCCAATTCATTAAGAATGACCCCTGAATCACAAAAGCCGTAGAATAAATAGTTGAAATTACTAAAAATACTTTAGCGTAAAGAGCTAGGTATCATAAGGAGGTGAGCCCCTTATATGGGTAATAATTTCTGTTTGTTTTAAGTTTTATTACTGTTCCTTACTTCCAGCTGAAAAAGCTTTTTCACATTTATTTTTTAATTTTTTTTTTAAATAATGCTAGTAAATCCTGCTCTCCCTTCATGGAAGTTTTCTTTTCCCATGACAAATTCTCGATGGAAAGTTCCCACAGCATATCCCCCTCTTCTCAACCCCCCCCCCCCCAACCAAAAACATCCTCCTGAAAACGCCTGTATACTTCCCAATAACCATTACTATATGTAAGCACAGGTCAAAGTTTGTAACTTGTTGCCCCTCCCACGGGGACTGTGGGGGAGTAAGTCGTCCCCAAAGACATAGTTATAAGGTTTTTCGACTACGCTGAATAAAATGGCTATCTCAGAATTTTGATCCGTTGACTTTGGGAAAATAATTAGCGTGGGAGGGGGCCTAGGTGCCCTCCAATTTTTTTTGGTCACTTAAAAAGGGCACTAGAACTTTTCATTTCCGTTAGAATGAGCCCTCTTGCAACATTCTAGGACAACTGGGTCGATACGATCACCCCTGAAAAAAAAAAAAAAAAAAAAACAAAAAAACAAATAAACACGCATCCGTGATCTGCCTTCTGGCAAAAAATGCAAAATTCCACATTTTTGTAGATAGGAGCTCGAAACTTCTACAATAGGGTTCTCTGATACGCTGAATCTGATGGTGTGATTTTCGTTAAGATTCTATGACTTTTAGGGGGGGTGTCCCCCTATTTTCTAAAATAACTCTGTTATGTCTGTTGTCAATTATGAAAGACATATCACCGAACCTTTGTATCTTTTAATTGTTAAGATGGTTTGACAAAAACTTCT
Source organism: Artemia franciscana (assembly GCF_032884065.1). NCBI lineage: Eukaryota > Metazoa > Arthropoda > Branchiopoda > Anostraca > Artemiidae > Artemia > Artemia franciscana. The sequence continues at coordinate 27,140,830 of NC_088875.1, forward strand.
TCTCTTGCCTCAGCTTGTCTTTTCTCATTATTAAAGACACATCGCCAAACCTTGGTTTCTTTTAATTGCTCCGGAGGTGGGACAGAAAATTGTTTTTTTTTTCAACGATTTATCTAGTCCAAGTTTTTGATTTTTCAAGGTGTTATAGGTATTGATGACCTTATCCATGTCAAAATCCAAAACCTAATAATCATCGCTATCATCTTCAATTTGTTTTGTTCGTTTTACCTCGACTTTTCTGTCGTCATTATGAAATACATATCGCAGAACTTTTGTTTTTTTAAAGGTATGGTAGGCATTGATGACCTAATCCATGTCAAAATCCCAAATCCAATCATCATCGCTATCATTTTCAATTTTGACACGTTTTGATTCTCGTTGTCCAGGTTGATTTTCGTTGACTACCTCACATTTTTGGTGTCGCAAGCCTTCTAACCACATGCTTCTTTGCGTTTCATATTCATTTTTACTTGCTCACATGCTCGGTGTCGCATGTCTTGTAACCGCGTGTGTCTGCTTTTCATTTTCATTTTTGACAAGCCGCCGCTGTTCTTCTAACTACGTGTTTTTGTTTCGCTCACTTGCTCGGTGTCGCATGTCTTCTAGCCGCGTATTTCTTTGCTCTTCATTTTATTTTTGACGCGCTCTAATTGTCGTTTTCGCATATCTTCTAAATGCCCATATCTTTGCTCTTCATTTTCATTTTTGACACGTTTTGTGATTTTGATTACTTCAGACAAGTCAGCAATGGCCTTTGCTTTGGCTGTCCGTATTAGCGTTGTCACGATGGTCCAGGTTGTCGATTTTCACATCTTATCAAGTTTAATAGTTCAGGTGTTGGATCCAAAGAATCAGCATTTATAGCAACTGCAACTGCAGATTTATTTTTTCAGACTTTCTGACCTATCTAGATCGTTTTTTATGCGAGAAAATCCCAAGATTCCAATTTTTCCTTTCAAACTTTCTCTCATTATAACCATAGAAAGCAGGGTTGAGCAACACTTTTCGTACAGCCTAGTGTTTGAAATACGGCCAGTCAGTCGGGTACCCAAAACAATCCGTAGCTCTATGGAAAACATCTAGCAAATCTTCCACAGTTTTTCGGAGCGCCCATGCTTCAGAACCATATTTGAACACTATCATTGCTGTAGCTTCCAATGCTCTAATCTTGGTTCGCAGACTTATATTCCTATTCTACCTATTTTTTTTTTAACTGTGAAAAAGCATATGGCCAAGGCTATTCTACTTTTAACATCTTCGCTACAATTGCCGTCTTTACTTAAAATATTACCAAGGTAAGTAAAGCTGTCCACTTGAGAGATCTTTTCTCTACCCAGTGTCACATTTTCATCGTCAATTATTCCTTGCCTTAGCGACTTAGTCTTCCTTAACATTAATAAGAAGCAAAACTTCTAAAAGTTTCACTCATTTTGCTCAAACTTTCATCTAGCATACTTAAATCATCAGCATAATCTAAGTCCAAGAAATTTTTTCTTCCCACTTGATTCCGTGTTCTCGCATTGCCTGTCCTGTGCTTCCAAAGACAAAGTCGATCAAAATGATCTACATAAATGGGGATTGAACACAACCCTGTTTAACTCCTGATTTATTATAAAACCAGCTACTACACCGATTTAATTAACTCCTTATTTAGTACAAAACCAGCTACTTAACTTCTTAATTAACTTCTGATTTAATACGAAATCAGCTACCACACAAAAGCGCTTAAGACGGCTTAGAACCGTTCAGCAAGAAGTCCCTGGGACCACCAGTTGAGGGGGGATCTGTGCAATCCTGTGCCCATCTTGGTCACAATATAGTTTTCAGCACTAGGCGATGTCCGTCAATCAAAAAGAGTCTTAATCCTGCACAGACAGTCTTATTCCTATTACCTTTGATTCATTATATATTAATGTCTATAAATATTATACTACTAAAAGGAGGCAGATCGTAATAGATAAATCAGCTAGGAAATGGTTTCCAACCCGAAACGGCCACCAACAGATCAAGCCCAGAAGAGTCATCCATTAATCAGAATCTCGTGCAAACGCTCTGTCGTTTAGGCTATAATTTCCTCGAGGGGCACCACCTCATGTGAGAAAACGGTTACCGGCACGGTCCCCAGTCTTACGGGTACCCCGACAGGGTCGAGGCAGCCCTTTACAGAGGACCTTGTCTATAAATCAGGATCTTACGCCTAGCCACAGTTATCTTCCTATAGAAAATCCTCCCACGATGGTGTTCTGCGTCACCAAGCAGTTTAACGCATTGCTAGGAGAAGTTTCGTAACTAACGGGACGTGTCCATACGCTGGTGGGCCCTGCTGAGTGTTTAATGTTAAAGATGACTAAGTCGCTAAGGCTAGAAATAAGTGAAGATGATAAGGCGAAATTGGGTAAGGAAAAGATCTATCAAGATATATATATATATATATATATATATATATATATATATATATATATATATATATATATATATATATATATATATATATATATATATATATATATATATATATATATATATAGATAAGTGTATTTCAAAAGCTCATGGGCCATATACACACAAAAATATAAATATATAACAAACAAGCAAGGAAATTAAACAACAGTACAAATTACAATCACGCACAGAAACAAAATACAACGCAAAAATCCCAAAATAAAAGTATCGATAGTACCTAGTGTAATTTTTCGTTTGTAAGGGGAAGTTCTAGTTCTCGTAAACCCGTCTTTGCCACGTCCATGATATTGTATTATTACTTTTTTCTTGTTTTTAGATAAATGCAGCTATTGTACGACTTGCAGCTAGTTTTGAAAGTAGGCAATTAGTTTCCCTTCCTAGTCATGTTTTGAATTAATGTTTCTTCATTAAAAGAAAAACTAATTGCATTTGTAGTAATTATGATTTGGCAAAGTCATGTTTTTGTAAACAGAGTCAACATTGGCAAGAAAATAGTCACAGGTTCTTGGCATTTACACGAATACATGTAGATGTATTGCCAATAGCTTGTTTTCCTGCTTATCATTAATTTTGAACCTAACAAAGGGATTGTATTTTGCATGAACAAGAGCACAGAGGAAGTGCGTTGTAATCCCACTAGTATCTTTTTGAACTCTCCCTAGGTAAGGAAAAATTCTTTAATAAATAAGTCAGTCAGTAAAACCAGGGCGGCGAACGCGATCCGCCAGTCTTATCCCCAGAAAACATCAATCACACTATTTTAGACCAGGAGTTTTAATAAAATGGGACACTTCTTCAGAGGTTAACTACTTCTAAAGGGAACATGCTAATAAAAAATCAGTCTCATTTTCCTCTCTTTCAAAATATCATATTCTCTGGTCCTCTCTTTCAAAATGTCACGGTCGCTTTTGTGACTATGCACCCCCCCCCCCTGGTCGTCCCGAATACTGCTAAAAGAAAACACTGAAATAATGAAAACAATGAACGCATCACGTTTCAATTAACCAGATTAGCGTTTTCACTTGATCAAAAAAAGGGAAAACCGGTTTCACAGGCAGCGCAATAGCGCTGCCTAAGTAAAGAACGATGTTGGCAATTTTTTTTTTTTGGTTTTTCGTTTTGTTTTGTTTTTTTAGACCAGAGCACTTCGTACCGAAGGAGTTGTAGTAGAAACTTCAAAAAGGACTCATTCGATTGAAAATTGAAGGGGTTAATGCCCTTTTTAACAGTCAAAAGAGATTTGGGGGGAACAACTAACCCCTCTCACAAGCCCACCATTTCCCAAAACACATCCAATCAAAATTTTGAGATAGCCATTTTGTTTAACGTAGTTGTAAAGTCCAGAAATTATGTATTTGAGGAGGACAACCCCCTACAGCCCTCAGGGCAAGGGTTGTACGCTATGCCCTAGAGGCATATAAGGTTTTTTTTTTATAGAAAGCGTTGTCGCAGAAACTTCAAAAATGGCTCATATTGGATTGGAAATTAAGAAAACTAGTGCCCTTTTTAATAGTCAAAAGTCATTGGGAATCACTGACTGGAATCAACTAACTCCCCTCCCACGCCCAGCATTTCACCAAACACATCCAATCCAAATTTTGAGATGGCCATTTTGCTCAACATAGTTGAAAGGTTAGGAAATTATGTCTTAGAGAATGAGAAACCCCCCACAGCCCTCAGGGCAGAGGTTGTAAGCTATGCCCTGGGGCATATAAGGTTTTTATAGAAAGCGTTGTCGTAGAAACTTCAAAAAGGGCTCATTCAATTAAAACTTGAGAGGGCTACTGCCCTTACTAATAGTCAAAAGTGATCGAAGGGTGAATGCCCCCCACACCCTTCATTTCCCCAAACACTTGCAATCAACATTTGATATAGCCATTTTGTTAAACGTAGTTGAAGGGTCCAGAAATGTCTTTGAGAATGACAACCCCCCTCCCACAGCCCTCAGGGCTAAGGTTCTGAGTTATGCCCAGGGAGCATGTAAGGTTCTTATAGAAAGCGTTGTCGTAGAAACGTCAAAAAGGGCTCCTTCGATTGGAAATTGAGAAGGTTAGTGCCCTTTTTAGTAGTCGAAAGTAATCGAAGGGAGAATCCCCTCCACATCCATTATTTCTCCAAAGACTTCCGATCAACATTTTGATATATTCATTTTGTTCAACGTAGTTGAAAGGTCTGAAAATTATATCTTTGAGGATGACAACCCCCCCCCCCCACAGGCCTAAGTACAAGGGTTTTAAATTTCACCCTTGGGGCATAAAAGGTTTTGGGGCAAATAAAGCGTTGTCGAAGAAACTTCGAAAAGGGCCCGTTCGATCAAAAATTGAGAGGAGTAGTGTCCTTTTTATTAGTCAAAAGTGATCAGAGGGCAAAAGACACCCCCCCCCACGTCCATCATTTCCCTAAACAGTTCCAACCAAAATTTTGATATAGCCATTTTGCTCAACGTATTGGAAAGGTTCGGAAATTATGTCTTCGAGGATAACAAATCCCCTGAGCCCTAGGGGCAAGAGTTATAAGTTATGCCTTTGGGGTATTAAGGTTTTTGTGGCAAGTGTAGTAGAAACTTCGGAGGAGGTTCATGAGATTGGTAGTCAGAAGCTCTACTGCTCTTTTCGTGAGTCAAAGTGGTCGGAAGGAAGCTACCCCCCCACACACACACACACGTCGTAATGTCCCGAAATTCATCTAATGGAAATTTTGATGTAGCAATTTTATTCAAAACAGTCAAAATATCATACAACAAGGCTTTTGGGGTTGAAACAAACCACAGAGCCAAGGGGCAAGGGTTGCAAGTTATGCCCAAGGGGTATTTAAGGATTTATGGAAGGGATGACTGTATAAACATTAGAGGAGGCTCATTTGGTTCAAAATCGGAATTTCTAGTTCCCTTTGAAGAGTCAAAAATGATGGAGGACAGCTAGGCCCCCTTCGACTATTCTTCTCCACCAAACGAATTTGATTAAAATTGTTATCTAGCAATTTTTCTCAAGATAGTCCAAAGAGCTAAAACAATAACTCTAGGGTTGACGCAACTCCCCAGTTTTCTGGGGATAGGGTTGTAAGCCATGGCCTGGGGTCAGTGTCGTTACTAGCCAAAATGTTCGAGGGAGAAAGAGATTTTACCGACTGGCTGGTCATTTCTACCGACTGTTTTTCGTCAATAATTCGCACAGTATCCGTTTCGAATAAAATACGCAAAATTACCGCACGAGTCGGTAAGACCGCTGCATTTACCAACCGAGATTTAGATTTTGGTACATACCATGTTACTATTTTAATGCTGTTTATTTAACCAAATTGAAAATTGAGACACAATCTGTAAAATCACAGCAGGAGTCGGCAGGGTTTGCCGACCAAGTTCGAAAGTTCTGTAGAAGACATGTCAGTATTTTTGCGGTCTTTATTGAAACGAAAAAAGAATTTTAGTGGCGTCGGAATTTACAATGACCAAAAAACTAGGGGGGGTCCCCCTCCCCGCCATACGTGACGGCCCTATCTGGGGTCGCACAAAGTTTTATGCAATGGGTGATCGCACAAACTTCAAATGAAGCTCATTTGATTTGAAAATGAAAGTTATAGTACCCATTTTAAGAGTCAAGTGATTTGAGAGCAACCAGCCCCTCTTCCCCTCTAAACACTCATCATTCCCCCAAAGCCATCCGATCAAAATTTAAAGATAGAAATTTTGTTCACTGTAGTAGAAGAGTCCAGAAATTATGTCTTTGAAGAAGACATCCCCACTCCCACCCCCACAGCTCTCGGGACAAGGGGTATAAGTTATGCCCGGGGGCTGCTTTTATAGAAAGGGTTGTTGTATGTAACTCAGAGCGGACTCATTGGATTGGTAATCTAAATTTCCAGTGCCCTTTTTAAGAGCCAAACTGATCAGAAGGCAGTTAACCCCCAACCCCCTCAACATGTCGTGTTTTGCCGAAATACATTGAATAAAAAAAAAATTGAGACAGTCATTTTATTCAAAATATTCCATGGATCATATAACAAGGGTTTTGGGGCTGAAACAAACCACCAGAGCCTAGGGACAAGTATTGTGAGTTATGCCTAGGGGCATTTAAGGTTTTTATGGAAGGGATGGTTGTTTAACTTTAGAAGAGGCTGATTTGGTTGAAGTTTGGAAGTTCTAGTTCCTTTTGAAGCGTCAAAAGTGATGCAGGGAATTTACACCCCCTTCCCAACAACTCTTTTTTCACCAAACGCATCTGATTGAAATTATGAGAAAGTGATTTGGTTCAAAATACTTCAAAGAACATATAATTATATCTCTAGGGGTGACACAATCCCTCAGCACCCTGGGGATAGGGTTGTAAGTTACGCCATGAGGGCATATAAGATTTTTATGGAATGAGTGGTCGTAAAACTTCAGATGGTGCTTATTTGATTTGAAATTTGAAGTTATATTGCCCTTTTTAAGAGCAAACGTGATTTGAGAGCAACCAGCCCCCCTCCATGCTCATCATTACCCTTAATACCTCCAATCAAAATTTGGAGGCAACAATTTTATTCATCGTATCTGAAGGCTTCGGAATCTAAGCCTGTGAGGAAGACAACCCCCCCCCCCTATAGCTCTCAGGAAATGGATTGTAAGTAATGTCCTGGGACATATAAGCTCCTTATAGAAAGGGAGGTCATATATACTTTGGAGGAGACTCATTGGATTGGTAATCAGAAGTTCTAGTACCCTTTTTCAGAGTCAAAGTGGTCAGAACGCAGCAAACCCTCCCCCCCCCCCACACACACACAAACACGTCGAATTCTCCCGAGGTGTATCCAATAGATATTTTGAGACAACCTCTTATTCAAAATAGTCCAAATATTTATAACAAGGATTTTGAAGTTGATACAAACCGTCAGATCCTGAGGGCGAGGGTTATAGGTTATACCCCTGGGTCACTAAAGGTCCTTATGGAAGGGATGGCTGTACATTTTTAGAAATGGCTCATTTGGTTGAAATTAAAAATTCTAGTTCCCTTTTTAGAATCAATAGCGATGGAGGTCAAATAGCCCCCCCCCTCCTCACCCAACAATCCTTGTTTTCACCAAATGTATCTGATTGAATTTATGCGATGCCAATGTTGTTTAAAATAGTCCAAATAACGTATAACGTTGCCTCCAGGGTTGGCACACCCCCCAGACCCCTGGGGCAAGGGCTTTAAGTTATGCCCTTGGGTCATATAAGGTTTGCAAAGAATGGATGGTCGTATTAGACTCAGATGGGTCTCAGTTGATTTTAAATATGAAATTTTAGTGCCCTTTTTAAGAGTTGAAGTGATTTGAGACCCCCCCCCCCCGTCGTCCATCACTGCACATGACAACATCCAAACACAACTTTGAGGCACCAATTTTTTCAGCATTGTTGGAAGGTTCAGTAATTATGCGTAGCAATAGTTGTAGTAGCATTAGTAGCATAGGTAGTAGTATGCAAATAGTAACTTTTTTCAACATCCCCATTAGCGCACGATGAAATTGTTAACTTAATACATTCAACCGTTCCTGAAGCATTGCTGATACGTCCTCTTGACAACCTGCATGGACATAGTGTGTTTAAATTTACTTCAATACAGCTACAACATTGGCCAAAATATTGCCTTAATACCCTTAGGTTGACTAGTAATAGTAGAAGTAGCACCACTAGTTATAGTAGTAGCAGTAGGAATACAGTTAATATTCGTAATCTTAGCCTTAGTAGCTGCAGTAGTAGTAGCAGCAGTAATAATAGTAGCAGTAGTTGCAGAAGTAGAAGCAGTAGTATTATGATGCAAATTTTGTGTTTTTGTTTGTTCAATACCCCCCCAAAAAAAATCGTTGTAAGTTTTTATTTCACAAACGAAGCTGTTCCTCGGATATTGCTAATATGCCCTTTTGACAACCTGCTATACGGATGGCAGGTTGTCATCCGTACAACAGAAATATTCTCTGAAAATTTCACTTTGAACAAACAGTTCGTGGTAACGAACTGTAGTAAGGAGCGACCCGGCTCAACAGTAATCGAAACTCTAGGTTTCATCAAGTTTAGTCTTACCCATCAAAAGTTCCGAGCCTGAAAAAAAATTGCCTTATTATAAAATCATACCATCAGATTCAGCGTATCAGAGAACCCTACAATAGAAGTTTCAAGCTCCTATCTACAAAATATGGAATTCGCATTTTTTGCCAGAAGACAGATCACGGATACGTGTTTATTGTTTTGTTTTTTTTCAGGGGTGATCGTATCGACTCAGTGGTCCTAGAATGTCGCGAGAGGGCTTATTGTAACGGAAATTAAAAGTTCTAGTGGCCTTTTCAAGTGACCGAAAATTAGAGGGCACCTAGGCCCCCTCCCACGCTCATTTTTCCCCAAAGTCACCGGATCAAAATAGATCTATCTTATTTTGTTTTTATTTCATCCTTCCTTTCAGCTAGGCTTCATATAACTCTCGTATAGCTTCAAGGGAACGATGAATAATTGTTTTGCTGAGTAACTTCCAATAGAAACCTGGCTAATGTCTTTGTAACTTACCACACCCACTCTTATCACCTTGGTTCTTAGAGGCTCTTTTGTAGTTATTATTTTAAAAAAAAATAGGTTATTTGTTTGTTTTTCTGTTGATGTTTTTATCTCTATATCATGTTTTTTATCATATTTTATATTGTTTTGTCGTTCGAATAAAAATGTTTGGTATTTTATTTGGTTTGAAATATCTTTTGTATCGACTATGCCCCGTGAAAATATTCTAACAAACGGGTATTTCATGTCCCTTCATTTTGCTTACGCCTCATAATAGTTTAGAATTGGTGAAATTGTCTGCTAATTAGGGGATTATAATTATAAATTTGCTAAAGTAGGGTAAAAAGCTGCCTCTTTATCAGCCCTCCTCTTTAGCTCATAATTTTCTAGAAACTTCCAATAAAAATTTTAAGACGGCCATTTTCTTCAGCATAACTGAACGGTCCAGTAACTATATCTCTAGGTTTATTGGGTTGGTCAACCCCTAACAATTATGTAATTTGCCCATTATGCTTAAAAATTAAATGTTGCTTTACAATTAAATCAAAACGCACCGTCTGTATGCTGGCTGCCAATAAGACATCTCAGCAATACACCAAGAACGACAGAGGGTATTAAGCCCAAACTGAGGGTATTCTATTACTACTTCTGCTCTTAAAATTTTACTAAATCAAGAAAGTGTACGTGTATCCAGGCTGTGAAGGAGCATAGATATAATTTTTGGGAATGCTATTAAGTTTTATTTATCAGGTAAACTAGAGGATGTATTTGACTAAATTAAACACTACTATTTGAATCATGATTTTCAAAAGGGTTTATGTTGTTTTGAATTACTGAAAACGTTTTTCCAGCATACAAATAGCAGGCCAAACTATAAATTCTTAAAAAAGCCGGGAAAATCGAAACTATTATTTTCTTTTTCACTTAAAAAGACTATTCCAATACAAAACGAACAGAAATTAGTTTTTTTTTAAAATGAGACCCAAAACGAACAGAAATTACATATAAATAACTGAGTCAAACTCGAAACGAGCAGACATTAACATGAGTAGGGTTCAAAACACCTATGCTTTCTGAAAGCTAGAATAAAACTTGCACTTTACTGAAAAAATTCAAATGAACCTGCATTGTCAATTTGATATATATATATACGCTGATATGTATTCCTTAAAATCTTAATTAATTTTTGATTTCTTAAAGTTATAAAAGTAGAAACATTAAAGAGAATTTTTTCAGTAAAATGTAAGTTTTATTCTGGCTTTAGAAAGTATGGGGGTTTTGAGCCCTACTCGTGTTAATTTCTGCTCGTTTTGAGTTTGACTCGGTTATTTATTGTAATTTCTGTTCGTTCTGGGTTTCATTTATTTATTGATGCTGATTTGTGGTAATTATAAGATTGTTAGATTATTTGATTCTATTTTTGTTCATTTTTGGTTAACGAAGTTCTTTACTTTGAAAAAAAAAACTTATTTTGTCGAAAAAGTCTTTTTTAATTAATATAAATAAGATGCAACATATTGCGAGATGCAAAATAATAGAGAAATATATTGGTAGAGCTATATTTGGGACTACTAGGGGTGGATGGGGTGCATTGTCAGAAAAGCGACCATGATATCTGGAAAAAACAAAAATAAAAGAATCTAATTATACCATTTTTATTTATCTAGCACATATCCTTTAGAAGTGAAAAAACACTAAAGTATTACCCAAAATGGCCTCAGAACCATCATTTCAGAAACTGCAACGAAGAGTCTCATATTTGAACCTCAACGGAGAATTTCGATTTTATAGGTAAAAAAACGTAATTGTTATTACTTTTCTTTGCCAGTCCTTTTATATCTATATTCTTTTTAATTGTGCATTTTTTTTTTCAGATAGAATTAAAACATACCTTATTACAGATATACTAGTTTTGGCTATAAGTTTACCTAATTGGAACTTGAAGTGCTCTGAATAGGCATGCGTAGGCATATGCAAACAGAAGACAGAAAATATAGAAGGAAGTAATTGGTTTTATAGGTTGAATTGCTCCAGGCGCGCTATTTATGGCGGTGTGGGTAAGTTAGTTTAAAATTTTAGTTGGTAACTACTTAGCAAGAGTATACATTCACTTTTTCCACAAATGCCCGTTAATATTTACAAAAAAAGTACTTGACCAAGGTGAAGAAAAAATTCTATAAATTCCCAGGAGGTGATTCCTTAAAGTTTAATTTTCATAGCTCAACTACTGTTGAAAAACAAAATGAGAAAGAAAAACACGATTTTAGCAACTACCGTATGAAGTTACTGAGTTACACGTAAAAGCAGGATGCACAGGTCAGTAAGTTTGAAATTGGGAAAATAATCTACAAAAGATATAGTGATTTCCCAAAACTTAAGAGGTATAACCTCCTTTGAATCCTTTGATTCAAAGTAATCTACACAAAAGCCTGCTTTTGCTGGCTAATATAGCTTTTGCTTTTCAATACATTACAAACAAAAATTTGACACCTTCAGTTTGGATACAAATTCTGTCCCCTGATTCCTGTTGTGAGTATGACAGATAGAGACAAATTACAGGTTTTAAACTAAGCCAGCAGTGGTAGACACAAGCGGAGAACTTTTCAGTATACTTTTACTAGTGCTAAACGCTAACCGCACACCACGTACAACAAAGATTAGGCTGACACACTAGCAAACACTGCACTCCTCCATCCAAACCTTGCATTAAAGCTTTTGCTCTAGTCAGCTCCAAAGGGGCCCCAAAGATTGAAAGTAATTTTTATAACTGCATTCCATTGTAGCCTTTCTCTTACAGATTATCTCTCTTGCGGATTATTATGTAGAAATATTCTGGGGTCTATGTCAATCCAGTGACATGTCCAAGCCTATTGATAAGTAGTACACAAAAGAAGAATTTGGCATCTCACTACGAAGCTTTGTAAATAAAAAAAGCTAGCTTCTCAAATAAACATTTGAGAACTATGTCAAATCCGAGGGAGAAAAAAAAATCCTAAGCAATAACAAAGCTGCTCCCCCCCCCCCTTTGGCTATCCACTAGTAGCGATAAAATCTTTTTTGCGTTTTACTAAAAGCAAAACATTTCAGTTGATTACGTTGAACGGTCAAAAACGATTCAATGTCTTATCAAACAGAAAACAAGCTGTTCGTGGCCAAACAAACACGAACTATAGTAAGGAGCGACCCAACTCAATAGTAATCAAAACTCTAAAAAATGGAATTTTGACACCAATAGCTGATTCAAAAGAATCGTATTTTAATACTGATTTTAAATATATAAATTTTATCAAGTTTATTCTTACCCATCAAAAGTTACGAGCCTAAAAAAAAATTGCCTTATTTTGAAAATAGGGGGAAACACCCCCTAAAAGTCATAGAATCTTAAAAAAAATCACGCCATCAGATTCAACGTATCAGAGAATCCTCTTGTAGAAGTTTTAAGCTCCTATCTACAAAAAATGTGGAATTTTGAATTTTTTGCCAGAAGGCAGATCACGTATGCGTGTTTATTTGTCGTTGTTTTTTTTTTTTTTTTTTTTTTGTCGTTGTTTTTTTTTTGATCGTATCGACCCAGTGTTCCTAGAATGTTGCGAGAAGGCTCATTCTAACAGAAATGAAAAGTTCTAGTGACATTTTTAAGTGACCAAAAAATTTGAGGGCACCTAAGCCCCCTCCCACGCTAATTATTTTCCCAAAGTCAACGGATCAAAATTCTGATAGCCATTTTATTCAACGTAGTCGAAAACCCTTATAACTATGTCTTTGGGGACGACTTACTCCCCCCAGGCCCCGTGGGAGGGGTTACAAGTTACAAACTTTGACCAGTGCTTACATATAGCAATGGTTATTGGGAAGCGTACAGACATTTTCAGGGGGATTTTTGGGTTGGGGGAGGGGTTCAGAAGAGGGGGATATGTTGGGGGAAATTTCCATCGAGGAATTTGTCATGGGGCGAAAAAATTTCCATGAAGGGAGCGCAGGATTTTCTAGCACTATTTAAAAAAAAAACAACGAAAAAAATAAATATAAAAAGTTTTTTATACTGGAAGTAAGGAGCAGCATTAAAACTTAAAACGAACAGAAATTATTACGCATATAAGGGGCTCACCTCCTCCTAATACTTCTTTTTTTACGCTAAAGTATTTTTAGTAATTTCAACTATTTATTCTACGGCTTTTGTGATTCAGGGGTCATTCTTAATGAATTGGGACAAAATTTAAGCTTTTGTGTAAAGAGCGAGGTACTGATGAGAGGGTGAATCCCCTCATATATGTAATAAAAACATGAAAATACAGAAGTTCGTTACGTAAGCTAATGTATAAGTTATGTATATCTTTTACTAATAAAAACATTGGTAAAAAATCAAAAATTCTAGTTGCCTTTTAAAGTAACCAAAAAATCGGTAAGTAACCAACCAAATATTTTTTTTACTGTTTTAAAAAGAAAAGTTGAGAGAAAGAGTCAAACTTTAGCATAAAGAGCGGGGCGTTTATGAGGAAGCAGCCCCTTTCATATACAAAGTAATTTCTGTTCGTTTTAAGTTTTAATGTCGCTCCTTACTTTCAGTAAAAAAAAACTTGTTTTTTATATTTAATCATACTCTACAGTCATTGTATAAAATCCAAAGTTTCGCCTAAGTGCAAGAAACAAGTTAGCATGGAATTAAAATTAAACAATTCTTCTGAAAGACATCTAACGCATCTTCCTCTGTTTTTAGTGCCTGTTTCTGTGCAGTATTCTACTAAATTCATCACTGTCTTTTCTAAAATCCTAAATGGTCTTTTGTTCACCCATGTATTCCTAAGTTAAGCAGTAACACCTTCTACTTTTGTAACTTTATTATTTCAGTGTGCTTCCCTGTCAAATCAAAAATTTAGCAGGATATACAATATCCCTGTTTACCCACCTTGCTCACAGATTATGACAAAGGTGTCAAGAAATATGTTTAGAAACCTGAAGAGCATTTGTATAAACTGTGACAATAATCGGAGCAACAAACGACAGTTTTTACTGAGAATAAAGGAGAAAATGTGGAGTAAGGCGTAAATGAAAAGATACATAATAATGCCTTGGTAACAAAAGAAAAAAACTTACAAGAGAAGCAAATGCATCTTTTTTGGCTAGAAGGTCCACGATTTCTTCATTATAAAGCTCTAAAAATTGGCAGTCAAATTCAAATGTAACACCATCTTCTTTTTTAGCGTTGGCCTGATCGAAAATTGATCTAATGGCACGTGTTATTATCCCAGGTAAGTGATATGGTGACTCATCCTCGAATCCCGTTCCCATTGTATATGTCTTGCCAGATCCAGTCTGTAAGAAACAAAGTATACTATAAGCATAAATAGAAATTTCAGCAGCAGATTCTACACTGGTCCTTATAGCTTCAAGCGGAATAGGGGATAGTATTCAGCGTTATTATTTCTGAAATATTCCTCCACATAGTCAGTGGCGGACCCAGTTGTGAAAGGTGCGGGGGAAGAGCAGTGTGAGTTTTATAGCCTGTTTTATCTTTCTTCTTGTTTTCCTTTTTAGCTTACCTATTACAAGTTTTAAATTTAATCATTATTTCTTCAAGGCTCATTTTTGCAACCAGGGCATTTATGCTAAGAGAAACGAAAATGGTCTAAAAAAAAAAACTCCAAATACATTTCAGCCAAAAAAAGAAGAAAAAATTCCCTCTACAACCTTGCTTCTGGCGACCCATTTTTTTCCGCCTGTTTTTGTTTTTGTTAAATCTAGTATAAAATAAATAATGAAGATGATGATGATATTTTTAGGCTGAATTAGTTATTACACCTTTTAAGCTGCCTGATACTACTAAGACTAAGTGCTTTCACTGTTTCTGTTTAACCAGATCTTTTTTAATGTTATCTGTTTGTGTATGCACTTCTTCTTTCTATTTCGTTTTTCTTCCAAAATAAGAACAGAAAATATTAAAGATTGTCTGTTTGATCTTCCTTGTTGTATGCAGTATCTGTATTCTCTTTCAGGAAACGTAGACCAAAACAGATTCAATGTTTTAAAGTGCCAAAGACAGTGAAAATGGAATATGAATATTTGAACTGATTAGATATCTGGATTCCATAAAGTCTGGAAGAACTAGGAATTAAATTTTTGATAAAAAAAAAACTTCAAAATATACTTGTGCAGTTCTTTTTGGAGTAGTGGGCACCTAATTAAAAAAACATAAATGAAAAATCGGGAAAACTCAAGCCAAAAACACAAGGCACAAAATAGCTAAGGAAGGTGAACGTTTCCTTAGAAGGTTTGTTGAACATCTGTCATAAAGTAGTGAGGTAAATCAAAAGACAGTAGAGCGAATCCGAAATTTCCCGGGAAACGTTGGGAGATCAACTCGAAACCTTCAGTGAGCGTTTAAATTTTATGCTTAGGGAAAGGAATGCGAAAAGATATTGACCCCTAAATATAGGTACTTCCAAGAATGGACAGACTATATCCCCTTAAAAGCTTGAAACTGACATCCATAAACTATTTGGGACCATCATGCACAGAGAAAAAATTTCAATAATTTCTTTCGCTTTAAAATGCCCAAAAAGTTTTTTTTTTTCGAACACCAAAGTTGTTTTTGTTTGTTTTGTTTTTTTTCACCCCAGTTACTTGACTTTGAATGTTTTTAATCGTTGCGGACGAACAGATTAAAAGACTCGGGACACGCAAAAGCCTCATAGTTTTCTCCAATTGGCATAAAAACTCATGTGGACCCCTATGGAGAAAACAAGCTTAAAACTGATTTCTCCTGTATCGGTTCATGACGCCCGAAAAGGTTCCATATGTTCTTTTCTTCGCCGATCAGCTAGCAAAATTACTGAGCATAGACACTGTGACAAACAAACCCATGTTCATATTATTAGAAACCGAAAGACTGAAAAATTCAGGACACGAAAAAAAGGGTCTTAAATTTTGTCTCTGTTACCGGCTTGACAATGACATTCATAAGTTTTTTTTTTCCCTTTTTTTAAACATGTAGACCCCTATGCAGAAAGGAAATTCAAATTAATTTGGTTGTATTGGTTCGTGATGGTGGAAACGTGGTCAAAAATTGCGTTCATCTCTGATAGGCATGTAACTTACAGTGAATTTAGACAGGGACAGAGACCTCAACGAAAAAAAAAATTGCTGAAGATTAGCTGTATTGATATGTGATACCTGAAACTTGGGCAACAAATTTCATTTTCTAACATTGGCCTAGACTTTTAGGAGATACGGACAGAGACAAGGGAACCTCAACGAAAACAAAAGCTATAGGGGAAAATTTAGTGGGCTATTGATTTACGACACACACAATGGACCCAAGTTGCTTCGTTTCCGACTGGCTAGCAAGTTACTGGGCATTTATACAGGTCAAACAAACGTAAAAAAAAAAAAAAACTATTTTGAAAAAAAATAACAATCCATGGCTATAGATGGTTATTTTATCCTTCTTATAGTATTTGCTATTAGAGGTACACACACCTTCTGAAATAGTGGTGTAAATTTGGGGGGGGGTACTCAGTGGGGCATTTGGACTCTAGATCTTGAAAAATACCTTTTTTGGGGCATTTCCATTGAAAAATGACTTTTTCTTGTGAATTTTCATGGCGAAAGTGGGAGGGGCCTTGTGATTAGAGAATTTTCATTATCTAGTTTTAAGAAGGCGGGACAGTTTGTCTCTCCAGAAATATGTCTCTTTTCTGACAATCTACGACTGCTGGTTTCATTGGATCACCCCCGGGGAAAAAACGTGTATGCATGACTATTCCAGTACTAAAAATTACTAAAAAGATTAAAAATAATAAGGCTCTAGGTGCTGATAGTTTGATAAATGAGTTCCTTAAATATGGTGGGTCTGAGGTTAGAAATAAGCTACTGAAGATTATGAATATGATTTTAGAAAAAACTTAATTAAACCACTGTATAAGAAAGGTGACAAAAGTGAGTGTCGTTATCGAGGCATTAGTCTGGTCTCTGTAGGTAGTAAATTATTTAGTAATAAAATACTTTTTAGACTGAGAGATCCTGTAGGCAAAATTTTAAGAGAAGAACAGTACGGTTTTAGAAAAGGTAGAGGATGTGTCGACAAAGTTTTCACTCTTATATTAATAATTGAGAAGTCCCTTCGTGATCAAACACCTTTGGTCCTCACTTTTATAGATTATGAGCAAGTGTTCGATTCTGTTGATAGAAGAGCTTCAGCAAAGGTCTTATTCTTATATGGTATACCAGACAAATACATTAAAGTGATTTGTGCTATGTACGAGAATAATACTGCTGCGGTTAAGGTAGGAAATGAGGTTAGTAACTGGTTTTGTATTAAATCAGGAGTCAAGCGGGGTTCTCTTCTATCCCCCTTTATATGGAATCATTTTGATGGACTTCGTCTTAAGGAGCACAGGAAAGGCAAATGGAGACCACAGAATCAAATGGAGAGAAAAAACTCTCCTGGACTTAGATTATGTTAATGATTTAAGCATAGATAAATAGATTTATTCACACGAAAAGCCCAATTGGGCTATGGTGACATACACAAAACAAGTGTAAAAAATACAGCAACAAACATAGACTGAAAAGACATTAAACTAATTATTTAAGAAAACGTCACGATACCTCATACCTACCCGGACGAACTTTCCAATATTATTTATAGTCAAGTAACACGTACTTCTCAAAATTTCCGAAATCCAATCTCTCCCCCCAACCTCTTTACCAAATATTTCCAAGCGCGAATCCCTCAACTCCCTACAATCCCCTAAAAAATGCTGCAAAGATTCATCCATCTCTCCACACATAGGGCAACTTTAAAGACCATTCCTCAATCTATTTCTCCCTAAATATTTCCTACGTTCTCCAAGAGGCATAAAATTTCCCCTCACATACATTACCCATTTCAAATAACCCGGAGCCAATCCAATTTTTAAATAAATTTCTTCGCCACAGTTCTCCTTGACCACCGTACATGTCCCAAGGGACGGCGAGGTGTCCTTCTCAGCTTGCCAAACCTGAACTTCCTGAGATTCTAGCCTACCAGCAACTAACCTAGGTACAGTCCCTACCATCCCTCCTATCCCCTTTCCCGAATTCCAGCAATTTCCTAGCCCTACACGATCTAATATATTCTTCACCTGATTTGGCCACGAATCCTTCCTCCTATCTTGAAGCATCATTAAAAATGCTTGTTTAACTAGCCGATTATCTTCTATCGATGATACCCTTTCCCAATATTTAACCATACTAATTAACCTACTCTGTCTCGTACACTTTATTCCTATATCCCCACTTAGTACTAACCCATTAAACTTATTATCAATGCCTAACATACGCTCAAAAAACCTGAGCTGCATTCTCTCTAAATTCAACCCCTTATCAAACCCCCAAAGCTCCGCCCCGTAATGCAAAGCCGATCTAATCCTAGCATTAAAAACATACGTTAGCAGTCCTACATCCCTAATTTCCTTGATACTACTTTTACTTAACAATCCTAGTAGTCTATTTCCCTTACTTTCTACTATCTTGAGATGTTTCTTCCATTTTCCATCTGACGAAAGCCTACAACCTAAGTACTGAAATTTATCTACGTAGTCTAGTGTCCTACCTTCATACGTAAACTGACACTGCGAATCTATCTGTTCTCCACTTTTCCTAAAAACCATTACCACCGACTTCTTTATGTTTAACACTAGTTTCTTATTCCTAAAATAAGAAGATGCTAGATTTAGCAGTTGTTGTAAATGTTCTTTACTTTCCGCTACTAATGCTATGTCATCCGCAAAAAAATAATGCCATAACGCTTGCACTTGAAAGCTTAATTTTTGGAGCGCCTCTGCCTATCAAATATTCTTCAAAATCATTAATATACAATGAAAATAGCCTTGGGGAAATTGAACATCCCTGCGTAACACCAAGTCTACTCCAAATAATCCTAGAGAAATCCTTGCCTACTTGTACTACAATCTTAACTATATTATACGTAGATGCTATAATCTTAACAAATGCGGTTGGTAGCCCTAGTACTAACAACGACTCTATCATTAAACTTCTATCCACCCCATCAAACGCCCCTTTTAAATCCAAAAATGCAACAAATAGCCTGCCCTCTTTTCTCCAAACCTGTTTCCTAATCACCCCCAATAAAATAAAAATCTGATCTATAGGACTATAGCCTTTTCTGAACCCTGTCTGTGAATCTGATAAAATTCTATTTTGGTATATCCAATTATCTATCCTACAACATAATATCTTAGCAAAAACCTTACTAAGCGCATTACTTAGGCTTATACCTCTATAATTCCCATGGTCTAATCTATCCCCCTTTTTAAATAACGGCAATAGAACAGACGTAGCCCAAGACAAGGGCCATTCTGCAATATTCAATATACTGGAAAACATCCCTGCTATAACAGGCAGCAGCCACACCCACCCCCACTTCCAAAGTGCGGTTGATATTCCATCTATACCTGGACTTACTGGATATCACTTACTTGGATGGTAGCAACCAAATCATAATCACATTCTTGCATTGGCCTATCAACTACATCACGTAAGGCAGATACCAGATCTACACTTAAACTAGTTCCTCCTTGGTCCCTAATCACTTCGTTTTCTCTCTCCTCTAAATATGTGGGCCAAGAATATACTGCTTGAATACCATCACAAACCTCTGTTCCTCCTGTAGAATTTTTAACTATACGCCAAAAGGTCCTAATATCTCCTTCTCTATAATCTTTTTTCAGTTGCTCTCCTGTTCTAATTTCATGCTTTCAAAAACCAACAGGTTTTAAACACCACTTCTTCATTCATAGGTCTAGTTATTCCTGTTGGTTTTAGGTTGGACATCTTTATAGAAAAATCAATTTTTCTCTGTTCCAGTTACTTCAACGAAACGAACAAGACCCCCGAGTAAATGAAAACAGATCAACAACCTAAATACTCTCATGCCCATAGAAAATGAAAAGTGCACTACGTACCATCACTGCAAATTAAGGAAAAATTTATATTCTTCAGGAAAAAAAACACACAGAGTCTTTAAAAGTTCCCTTATTTTGTTACGTTCAAAGCCACATTCAGACAGTTAAAATAATATGTTCAGTCTAAGTTTCAACACCCTTTCAGGTTTAAAAGCTGTATCTTACCTGGCCATAGGCAAGCACAGTAACATTGAAGCCTTGAAAACTCTCTTCAATCAACTGAGCCACTGCAGTTTCATACACTATCTCTTGTGACGAATCCAGATCAAAAACATAGTCGAATGTAAATGTTTTATCAGATCCCATCCATATCTGGGGCTCTCCCGGTGTAACGCTCACACATGTCTGGGACCTCTCTGCTACCTCTCGACATAGCAAAGGACGTATTCTAATAAAAAAAAAATCATTAGAGGAAACAGAAAAATAAACAAGCCATTGGTAATTCAAATTGGTCAAGTCCATTTTTTATTGTTTTAATGTTGAAGCATTTAGTACAAAATAAATTTTGTTTGTCAGCTACTAATCCTATAAATAAAAAAAAAAATTAAACTCCGGTTTAAGTTTAAACATAAAAAAAAGCGCTTATTTATTTATGATATTAAATTTTAAAAAAAATCCTCAAAAGAGGCTTTCAAAGAAAAGTAAAGTGCTACATTAAACCAAAAATGAGCCAAACTAAAGTCAAAGAATTCTGTGAGTAAAAATGACCACAAATCACAACAAACAAACAAATGGGAAAAAAACAGAATTTACAAGCGATTCAAAATCAAAACGAGCAGATAAACGATTCAAAATCAAAACGAGCAGAAGCCACCAACAAAGGAGTAGGGATAACGCCCCTGTGCTTTCTGAAGACCAGAACGTAATTTGGACTTTACTGAAAACAATTTTATTTCAAGCTACATGTTTTGTTCTTCATAACATAAAAAAGTAAAAAAAAAATAACCATAATAGTCAAGATCAAGGAGGCACACTCGTGCCTCTATAAAGAGGCGAACCACGACAATGTTAAGCGATCTTCGGTTCCAGTGGTCGCAGAGGGATGGGGAGGGATGCATTTCGTAGCCCGAGCTCCAACTAAGAAACCTGCCAAATTTCATCCCCCTCCGACTTTTCCTTCATGGGGAAAATCTGGCCGAAAGTTTCGACCCACCAACCCCAGCCCCCCTTTAACGTTGTCCGATCGGGCTGAAATTCACGAGTTAAGGTCCCCTAGGGCCCAGGAGCTTATCCGCAAAATTTCAGCTCGATCCGATAATTCCTTCCCTGTTTTCCAGAAACCACGCATAACCGCTTAATTTTCATATTCTTTTTTTTTCTCGACACCTACAGGTCACAGCCGACATCGGATCTGGGTGTACGAAGACTCATTCGATGCAGAATTCTCCGAGTAAGTGCCCTTGAAAGTTTCGTAGGAAAATCTTCACCCCCCGAAAATTTCGACCCCCCAACCCCACCCCACCCCCCTTTAACTCACAGGGCTGAAATTCACAAGTTAAGGTCCCCTACGGCCCAGGAGCTTATCCGCGAAATTTCAGCTCAATCCGATAACTCCTTCCCTGTTTTCCAGAAACCACGCATTAGCCACTTAATTAACCCATTTCTCCATAAGAGCCCATGTTAATTTGAAATTTTTAAAAGTTATTTAAAAGTTATATTTACACACATGCAGGTGGTTAGCTCAGTCGGTAGAGCGTGGGACTTTTAATCCTCGGGTCAAGGGTTCAAGTCCCTTATCGGGCAGTTTTTTTTCACAAAAAAAATTATTATTAAATTACATCCACCATGGATTGTAGAAAAACGTACAGAAATAATATGAAAAAAACTTCGTTTTCTTAAAGAGTTAAAGAGGCTGCGTCCCAAAGTCGAACCTTAAAACGTACAGGAATTAGCGGAGGCAGTTGGGGGGCTGCCGCCCCCCAAACCCCCCGCTTTTAAAAACTCTTTTGTACAGGTTTTTTGTTGTGTCTGGGAAACAGTTTCAATAATTATGTTAAAATGTAAATGGAGTGGACCCCCCACAACAAAAAACCTGTACAAGAGTCTTTAAAAGCGGGGGGTTTGGGGGGCGGCAGCCCCCCAACTGCCTCTCCTAATTCCCGCACGTTTTAAGGTTCGACTTTGGGACGCAGCCTCTTTAACTCTTTAAGAAAACGAAGTTTTTTTTTCATATTATTACCGTAAAGAACAAATGAATGTGAATTGAGAGTTTCATATATATTGACATTCATTTCTAAAGTCTTGAACATCTAGGATTTATTAAAGTTGTAAAAGAGAAAACGCTCAGAAAATATGAAAATGTATTTGTTTTCAGAACTCAATAGCTATTTGATTACATTGATCGGAGTAGAAAGGGATGACAAAGGGGGGCTGCTTGCCCTCCAATCACTATTGACTCTTGAAAGGGCAATAGTTCTTTCAGTTTCCAATCGTTTGAATCCCCTCTGAAGTTTCTACAAAAACTCCTTCTATACGAAGTGCCTTGGTGAAAGAAAAATTAATAATAATAATAATACATAGAGCCCACTTTTTTCTTCACTAAGTCATCGCAATCACTGAAGAAAAGAAGTAACAGAAGAAGAAGAAGAGAAAATAGAGGAGAAAACAAGGTTATTCAACCATTTAAAAAATTATCTTATCAATCAAAGAATGCCGGAACACAAAAACCAAGTTGTGGAACAACCTACTGCCGTTAACAACTTCATTATTATTTAAAGGTGCAAACTGAGTGAACTTGATCTAGAGGAAGTGAAAGGAACTTGATATGATTTGAGAAACAAAAATAACCACTGGATTGGTCAGAGGAACAAAGCCTGCATCTAAAGGCTTTGGGAAGATCACTATGGGGGTTAATAAAAGAAATATATTTACATACAATAGTAAAGATCACGATTGTAGATCAAATGATCGTTTAGTTTCCAAACAACTGGTTCATAGAAGAAGACTTACATAAAACGATAATAGAAAAAGATCTAAACCCAAGCAAAACCTGCTAAAACGAGCAAGAATTACCGTGAGAAGGGCTGTGAAAATTCTGAACCCACTCAGAATCTTCCATTGACGGCTAGCTATTTATGCAAAACAACAAATTTCTTTTATTTTCATTGAAAGCTTTAAATACTTCTATTTTTAGGAAATAAATAAAAGGATTGTAATTTTCCGTTGGGCGTTTGTTAAAGTGTGGCATATTTTTGGTTAGTTAAAGACAAACATTTGAATGATACGAGTGAGAGCGAGGGTTGAGGGGAGAGAGGAGACAGCCCCCTAGATGTTCAAATTAATATCGTCTATTTTGAATCTTAATGTTGCTCTTTACTTGCATTTAATAGAAGACATGCTGTCTTAAATCAACAACACTTCATAGCCTGCTAAAGAACAGGAATAGAAAAATGATTAAGAGCAATTTTGGTCGTCAGATCGTTGATGCAATGCAACCAAAATGTACAACATATCCTGCTGTTTCTGTTATCAAGTCAACTAACTCGGAAAATTAACTTGTCCATATCTACATAATGGAAAAGTAACATTTTTTAAGCAAATGAGCTGCTACTACAATCGATTATGGCAAATCGGAAATAAAAATTTGGTAAGTCACTATGCTCAATCCCCCCCCCAAAAAAAAATACCGTTTAAACATTATGCGCATTTTGAGACAGCAGAAAGATCCCAAAACAGGAGACCATTGCAGATTCCTCCGCTAATTATGTCACTTGTTTACCAGAAATTAAGCCACATTATCACAAATAAGGGTAGTGATACCTTCCTCATCTGCCACTACCTACCTCATTTGTGCTTTACTGAAACGACTTGTACTTCAAGCAGTATGTTTTCTCACTTTTTACAGTACCAGCAAAAACAAAATAATATTACAATACAGTACTGATAAGAGTAGTGCTACTTTCCTCCTATCTAAACCCTGACTATCATTTATGGCATCAGCGTCATTTACGTTTTATTGAACCAATACCTATTTTGAGCAATGTGGGTTTTATTTATCAAAACATTCGACAAAAATAAAATATGGTCACCTGAATAACCAAAACGACAGGAAAGAACTAATAAAACTAGACTGCCTGTTTATAATACAGTTATATTAATTCTTGTACATCTCAGTAAGTTTAGATTTTCAAAGTTATAATTATAAAAGAGGCAATGTTTCAAATATATGATATATTCAGTGAAACAAAATGATCCTATGTCGTTTGGAAAGTTTATAAGGCAGTAGAACTACTCCTGTTTGTGCTAATTTATGTTTGATTTAAGTTTGGTTTGATTATTCCTTTTAATTTGTATTCGTTTTAGGACTCGTTTATTTATTCATAGCAATATTTATTACCTTTATGTTTGATGCGACTATTTATTTTAATTTCTGTTCATTTTGCGTTTCATTTATTTATCGAAAATATTTTTTGTTCAATCTTGATTATAACATTCTATTTTCGCTTGTCCTAGGTTTTAATATAGATTTTTTTTAATTGTCCATTGAAAAATTTCTTTTTAGGAAATATTTTACTTTAATTTTTTTAACTGGTATACTTTACTTTTGTTTAACCTAACATTAAGATTGTTTTTTTTTTTTTCTTTTTTTGCTTATGGTTAGTCTAATTATATTCTTAACACTGAAGAGACTGACCAGGCGAATTTGAAACACCCATTTGTAACCCGCTTACCGAATTTCTAATCCATCTCCCGACAAAAAAAGAAGATACCGAAATTACCAAAAATCTCCAGAAAACTAAATCCCTGGAAAGTGTTATTTTGTGGTAATTCTTTTTTTTAGATGGCTGCTGTCTGTGGTCTTTTAGGGATCTTATCTGGGAGGAAAGAACTCGGCCACGTTTCAGGCAGCGAGACAGTGCGATTTGAATTTGTTGTAACATGTATGAAAGTTGCCCACTATTCATTCACAGTGGATGCATTTATTTTCTGTTTTTAGTAATTTAAACACCTTCAATGTTTGTAATTATTTCAATTCATAAACTGACAACAAGTGTTGGCTAGCACCGATATGATAGGAACAGGATAGGAACTAAAACTATATGGATCCAGCTGATCCAGTACGTTCAAATGGTCTAAAAAAATTATGGTTACTAAAAATTGAATGAAATATGACAAAATTTTAACTTTGTCTGCAGTTAATCTGTAGAACTGAAGGCAATAGATAGCTTGAAGTAAATCTCTTTCCCCAGTCTTATGTGTTTGGTCTTATTTTCAGTCTTAGTTTGTCAGTTATAAACTCAAGAATTACCGTTTATCTCGCACTTTATCTCTTCCGCGTATAGGCTTTCTTGTTCATTTCTAAGAGCAAAAGGCCATTTGCCTTTCCGTTTAAGCCCTTATTTTTCGTCGCTTTTCAACCTCGATTTTTACAATTTTGGCGGAATGACAGGTTCTTTGAGTTCGTTAATTTAATTATTTAATTCATAATACAGAAAATATAATATTAGAACGAATGATGAAATTTGTTTTGCTTCTCGTCAGTCTTTTAGAGTCTGTTCTTCCTGATTTTCCTTTTCTTCCTTTTTCTTTTCCTTTTCTTTTTCCTTTTCAAAAATCTTCCTGCTTTTTGAGCCGTCCTGGCCGAGTGGGTTGGTGCGCTGGATTCGGGATCCCTTGTCTGAGAGGACGCGGGTTCGAATCCCAGTGTACCCAATTCTTCAGTTTGGGACGGGGGTCAGTGGCGTGACTCTGTAAGCTTAGCCAGAGTCGACCCAGCTCTAAATGGGTACCTGGAGAAATCTGGGGAAGGTAAACAGGAAGGGTGTGCGGAAGCACAGGATGGCTGGCCCCCAACCCCCCATTGCACTGCCTGGCTGAAGGGCAAAGAAACGGAGATCAGCACCGCCGGTACGGACTGTAAAGTCTAATGTCGTATCCTTTACCTTTTTTTTTACCTTCCTGCTTTTCATAGATTTGTTTTAGACCGTTTTTCAGCTGTTTTAAACAACGGTGGGAGATGGATGGCAAAGGCAAACGCAGATATTCATTTGCTTTAATGAATGTATTGCAGTATGTATATTCAAAAGTTGCGTTAATTTTATACTCTTTTTGCAGTTATTTGAATATCAATAAGCTGAGACTGCAATTTCTCTTTATCATTCGTGAATACCTGTTTGGGGATGGTGGCAAAAAAAAAGAAAAGTTTATCAACTTAACAAGAACCAAGAGCTCATATGGCACTTGTGACGAGGTCAGAAGAGCCAAGAGCTTCTTTCCACTAAGTTTCATTACGATCTCTCCACTCTAAGCGTTTTCCAAGATTTACGATTTTCCTCTCCAACTCCCTCCAATGTCACCGGATCCGGTCAGGATTTAGAATAATAGCTCTGAGAAACGAAGTCCTTCTAGATGTCAAATTTCATCTTTGGTTTTCTTCTTACCATAGGGTAATTCCGACGGTATTGGTCTTACCCCTGTACATAGAAGAAGTATCTGAGAATGGCATTTTTTCAAATTTTTACTACAAGTGCGAAAAAGATAACATCATACTGCAATTAATAGGGACAAATTGTAATTTCAATTGATATCAGAGAAAATAAGTATTTTCGTATTTTTAGTCGAAAAAAGGGATTCTTACCAAAACAAGAGCTAAGAGTTCATATAGCACTTGTGACGAGGTCGGAAGAGCCAAGAGCTCATATGGCATAAGATCTAGCAAAATTTTAAGAATCCTTCAGTCCCCCAGATGGTCGAACCAGGGAAAACGACTTTACAAAGTCAATAAGTGCAATTCCCTGACACATCTACCAATTTTTATCGTCCTAGCCCGTCCAGAAGCACCAAACTCGCCAAAGCACTGAATCTTATACCCCTAAATCCCCCAAAGAGAGTGGATCCAGTCCGGTTACGTCAATCACGAATCCATGACATTTATAAGCGTTTTCCAAGACTTCTGGTTTCCCTCTCCAACTTCCCCCTATCTCAACAAATCTAGTCGGTATTTGAAATAAGTCCGACAAATCTTGTCGGAATTTCATTAAGATCCGTTCACTCGTTCTTAAGTTAAAAATACCTCAATTTTTCCAATTTTTCCAAATTAATAACCCGCAGCTCCCCCATAGAGAACGGCTCCGTTCCAATTATGTCAATCACGTATCTATAGCTTGTGCTTATTTTTCCCATCAAGTTTCATCCCGATCTCTCCACTCTAAGCGTTTTAGAAGATTTCCGGTTGCCAAGATTTCCGGTCTCCCCCTCCAACTCCCCCCAATGTCACTGGATCTGGTCGGGATTTAAAATGAGAGTTCTAAACCACAAGATCCTTCTAAATATTAAATTTCATTAAGATCTGATCACCCGTTGGTAAGTTACAAATACCTCATTTTTCTACTTTTTCCTAATTACTCAAAACCCCACCCCCAAATCCACCAAAGAGAGCGGATGCGGTCCGGTTATGTCAGTCACTTATCTTGGACTTATGCTTATTCTTCCCACCAAGTTTCATGCTGATCTCTCCGCTTTCAGCGTTTTCCAAGATTACCGGTCCCCCCCCCCGCCCAATGACACTGGATCCGGTCGAGATTTGAAATAAGAGATGTGAGTTACGAGGTCCTTCTAAATATAAATTTCATAAAGATCCGATCATTTCTTCGTAAGTTAAAAATACCTCATTTTTTATGTTTTAGATTTAACCCTTCCCCCTCAACTCCCCCAAAGAGAGCGGATCCGTTCCAGTTATGTCAATCACGTATCTAGGTCTTGTGATTATTTTTCCCATCAAGTTTCATCCCCATCCTTCGGCTCTAAGCGTTTTCCAAGATTTTAGGCTCCCTCCCCTAACTCTCCCCAATGTCACCGGATACAGTCGGGATTTATAATAAGAGCTCTGAGACGCTATATCCTTCGAAACATCAAATTTCAATAAGATCTGATCGCTCCTTCATAAGTTAATAATACCTCTTTTTTCAGAATTAACCCTCCCCCCAACTCCCCCAAAGAGAGCGGATCCGTTCAGGTTATGTCAATCACGTATCTAGGACTTGTGCTTATTTTTCCCACCAAGTTTCATCCCGATCCCTCCACTCTAAGCGTTTTCCAAGATTTTAGGTTCCCTACCCCAACTCCCAACTTAGGTTCCCAACCCTACCTTAACGGGATTTAAAATAAGAGCTCTGAGACACAATATCCTTCCCAAAATCAAATTTCACCCGTTCGTAAGTTAAAAATACCTCCTTTTTTCTAATTTTTCCAATTTAGCCATCCCCATACTCCCCCCCCCAGATGGTCCAATCGGGGAAACGACAATTTCTAATTTAATCTGGTCTGGGTCCTGATACGCTGCCAAATTTCATTGTTCTAGCTTACCTTGAAGTGCCTAAAGTAGCAAAACCAGGACAGACAGACAGACAGACGGACCAACAGAATTTGCGATTGCTATAGGTCACTTGGTTAATACCAAGTGCCATAAAAAAAGGTAATTTCAATTAGTATCAGATGGAGTCGAGATAGCGAACTTTTGATCACTTTAGATAGCGAACTCTTGAACTCCAAGTGTTTTTCCCCGAGAAGATTACCAGCAGTGACAGTTTCTCATCTGACGCACTAACGCATGCAGGAACATGTCTGTTACCACGCCCATTGCCACCAGTTCACCACTTTGCTGGTGATCCTTTTGCATCAGTGATTTTAAGGCTATCAGAATCGATACAAAACGATGTTTCGTCAAAGTTGTACCAACAACCTCGCTTGTCTGAGATGTCATGCTCTTCTACTGTTTTTGTAGTGGGTCATAAAATCATAGAACAATGAAAGGGTCTGCTTATTGCACAGCCCTTAAGGTTTTCAAGTCACTCAGATTCTTTAAGCGATATGTTACTTCTTTTCTTAAACCCAAACCACCAGTCTTCACCTGGTCAATTCTTTGTGAAATGAGTACTGATTTTGTTCTTACTGATATATTTTTTCACTTTGTCTAGGAACCATTGTTTGGTAAGCCCCATGCCCCACATTTCTATCACCTTCAGATAATTTTCCACACTCTGCGCAACATGATTGGGCAGTTCCAAAGACATTCCAAGAGTAACGGTGGGCAAGTTGTGGAACTATCTTTGCTTCTTTGTCTGATCAATCAGTATGCTGTAAATTATGTATAGTATGTATTGTTAACATTGTAAATACATGACGAATACAATAAAATCTAAGCAAAATTTTCGAAACCCAGCCAATTGTGTACAGAGGGTAAGCCCCACCCCCCGGGCTAGAATTTACCCCATACGGGGTAAGTCCGACGCCCCTATGTCAGAATTTACCCAAGTCAGACACCCCTTGTATCTCCTCAGTGGTTTAAGAATAAAATACTAATAAATAACAGCAATTACTTAAACTATCTCAGTAACTTATCAGCTACTTAGAATCATTTTATCATCTCTCTATTTTTCTGTAGCATCACTTAGAATTTGCTACCTACCTTGCGGCCAACAAAAATGCCCTCCATAAAATTTTGAAATTGCTTTATTAGAAAAACAATTGAAAATGGCAGAAATACTGAATACAGTTGTCAAGTACCCAAGCTAAACAAAGAAAATAACATATGGAACCAAAGACATCTGTGACCACTGAGCCAAATAAAACAGGGATGGTGGAGTTACCCCTATGTCGGATTTGTCCAAATTCACACTAGGAGATTTCAACCAAAAAAGAACTTACGTTATTGTTCTTCCCTTTACTTATAATGTAAGGCTTTTTTGACTTTTTTTCAAAAGTTGGTTTTTGCATTTGGTCACCAAAACCAAAAATAACCAAACTATTATCAGTGTTTTTTTATAGTCTCTATTTTTTAAGCAGGAAAAAGAGAGGATCATTAAGAACAGGAAGCAAAGAAAATAATTCTCGTTGGTTCCTGACAGGGATTTCATTTGGAAAATATTTTCAGGGCTACTTTCTAGTGGAAATGGGCTCAGGATTTGCAAAAATCATAAAAACAGCATTCTACTATTTACAATAAGGAACAAATGACCTGTAAGCAACTAAACAAAAAATTGTAGTCAAACAAACAAAAACTTAACGAAAAGCAGTAGAGCTGGGTAAATGATTCTTTCATAGACAGATCTAGAGCCTAAATTATGGCACATGATGTTTAAAATCTCTTACCTATTTTGCTTCTCTTGGAAGATAAGCCTTAGCAAAGCAGTTCCCTATGCTTGACCTAGGATTTCCCCTGAATTTGGAAATTTTTTTTCACAGTTTTACTAGAATCTTTCAAACCTTAAAAGCTCAGAAGGAATGAAATATTGTTCACTCGCCATTTTGCTTTCCTCCTCAGGATTTTTTCTCGCCTCTCTCTATATTTTGAAATGTATCATTTTTGGTATTATCATTGCAAACACTGTTTTCAGTATTTTCATTAAAAAAAAAAACAGAGTTGCTGATTTTTCCGTAAAGGTTTCTTCTGCTACTTTACAGCCATTTTTTCTCAAATTTTTCCATCCATGTTTGACAATATCAACTTCTAAAACTCTCTAATTGAATATCTGACTGTACTTCGAAAGGTAGCAAGCTGTTAATAGGCATTGTACCTTATGGTTCTGGTTTCTTTTTATTTCATTTTCTAGTTGTCTCTTCTGGTTAATTCATGTGGGACAGAAATCAGATAGAAAAAAAAAGAAATATTTGATATTCTTTCCAAATACGATAATTACTTTCAGCTCCCTCCCCCTTCACATTGGGACCAAATAAGACCATATACTGTACACAAAAGCTTAATGGTTTTATAAGTTTTTTATGAAAAATTGCCTTAATTTGGCATTATGAGTTAACTACTGACAAAATATAAGCACAAAATTAATTAATACAAACCTACTAATTCCACAAACCTTTGGATTAACGTTAATTATAGGACAGAATTCAGGTAGAAAAAAAAAGAAATATATTATTTCACTTCTAATACAATACTATTTCTAAACATCATAATCACTGCCATAACTGTACCCAAGCCCTCCTCCTAATGGGGTCAGACATGCCACAGACTGTACAAAAAGGGTTCAGGTATAGAATAGCATAAAAATCAGTTTGGAAAAAAAACATAGATTTTCTATTCAACATTTTAGCTAAATATGACACTTCAAAACCTATTTTCAAATTGCATATTACTAAGGTCATGGGTTTGTCCTTTACTAGACTCAGAGTCAGCAAAGGGGGTTGAACAAGAGTGACAACCCAAGGTACAGCACTCATTGGCGTCCTGTACATACCTTTTTTTAATATTTTAATATAGAATATGTC
Organism: Artemia franciscana; assembly: GCF_032884065.1. NCBI lineage: Eukaryota > Metazoa > Arthropoda > Branchiopoda > Anostraca > Artemiidae > Artemia > Artemia franciscana. Next base: position 27,171,979 of record NC_088875.1, read on the forward strand.
TAGTTCATGATCTAGAAAGCAAAGTTTCAAATGAAACTTTTAAGTTTCATTTTTTGGTTTACACAAATGTTATCAATTGAAAGAAAAAGAAAAATGTTGACTAAAAGAGTCCAAACTTTACAACAATCAATGCCTCAAGTATGAAATTTCCATCCATTAAGTTCAAAACCTTCCTGGTCCATGTTATTTTCTGTCTGATTCAGTCAGATATTTTCTGTCTGATTCAGTCTATGTGTGAAACACACACATAGAATGTTTTGATTTTTTTCAACATCCCCTTCATCATTTCCTGAAAGCAATTATAAGTAGAAGTAGTTATAGTCACGAATTGTTGCAGTTGCAGTCATAAGCAGTTACAGTCCCATTTGCAGCCACAGTGGTAGTTGTAGTAGTGACCCTGAAAGTTTAAAGTTAATACCCTTAGACATTATTAGGACATTACAAATTCCCACTTTTGATAACCTGAATGCACACAAAGTTTTTTTTTATTTAGTTCAGCATCTCCCTCAACATTCCCTGAAGTGTTACCTCAACACCCTTTGTGTTTGGAAACAGTTAGAACCAAAGATTCTCACTTTCCCAAAGATAATTCCTGCATAGGAACAATGGACAAATAGAATACTTTACAATTGTTGTCCTCATGGGCTGTGGGGGGCTTGGCACCCCTGAATGCATGGTTATTAAACCTTTTGACTATATAAGGCCATTTGGAAAAAAATTTCAATCAGTGGATAGGACATCTGAACAGGGCAAATGGGAGAGGCTGACTGTTCTCCAGTCAATTTTGAACATGCCCTAAAAGTTTCAACTTAATATGCTCAGCTCTCTCTCTCATATGTTGCTGATACATCCTTTTGACAACCTGTATGCACATAGAGTATTTATTATTTTTTCCAACATTTACTAAAAGTATATGCAAGTAAAAGTAGTTGCCCTTATAAGTATTTGCAGTCACAGTCATGAGTAGCTCCAGTTGCAAGTTGTCTTAGCTGAACTCAAATGTAGTCAAATTTGCAAGTAGTCACCATTGCAAGTAATCTTACTCACAGTTGTAAGCAATAGTATTTGCAATCATAGTACCAGTAGTAGTGGCCCTGAAAGTTCAAAGTTAATATGCTTACCTTTTCATGAGACCCTTTGGATATGTCTTCTAGATAACATGGATGCACTTACTGTCTTTATTCAATTCAACATACCACCCAACATTACCCAAATTTTCGCCTCAATATCCTTAGCCTCTTTGGACATAACAGGAATAAAACATTATTAACTTTCCTAATAGTAAATCCTGAATATAAAAAATGGACAAATTGCATAATTCACATACCTTGCCAAGGGGGCTGTGGGGATATGGTATCCATGGAGCCATAATTATTAGGTCCTTTGACTGTTTTGAAAAATGGCTTTCAAAATTTGTATCAGTGTTTAAGAGGATGTATGCATCCACAAAGGGTGAGGAGAGGTAGCTATCCTCTAATCACTATTCAACATACCCTGAATATGAATACCTCAAAATACCCTGAAAATTTCAACTTCATACCCTCAGTTGTTCCTTAGACATTGCTGACATATGCTTTTGGCAATCACTATACATACACTGTGTATTGATATTGTTTGACACCTTCCTAAACATTTCCTAGAAGTTTCACCTTAATAGATAAGCCTTTATGGAGACCTGGATTCAGCTAGCATAACTTACAGCCCTTGCCCAAGGGACTATAGGGGGTTGTATCATCCCTACAGGCATAGTTAGTTGACCTTTAGACTATTTTGTACCAGATGGCTATTTCAAAATTCTGATCAAATATCTTTGAGGAAAGGGCAGCTAAAAAAGGCATAAGATAGGGAGCTGGTTGTCCTCTAACCACTTCTCAACATTCCCTAAAAAATTCAACTTAATATTATCAGCCATTCTACTGTGATAAACTAGAGGCATGTGGTGTCTTGTGTTAAGTTCAACATTCCCCAATGTTTTACCTTAGTACCCTTAACCTTTTTGGATGAACCCAGAATCAAAGATTACCCCTTTTACCAATGATAAATTTTCCATGTAAATAAGGGGTAAATTGCATAATTTACAATTCTTGTCCTGGGCTGTTGGGGCATGATATTGCCAGATGCATAGCTATTAGACTTTTAGACCATTTTCAATAAACTTGCTTTTTCAAAGCTTCAGTCAGTGTTGAGGGAAAGGGGTTTCTATCAAGGGTAACCAGGGGGGCCTGGTTGCCCTCTGATTGCTCTTCAACACCCTACCCCTCTTAAATTTCAACTTAATACCTTCAACTGTTCTTTAGATATAACTAACAGGCTATACCCTTTTGACAATTAACATGTACATAGTGTGCTATGTTTTTGTCAAAAACCCTATTAACATTTCCCTAAAGTTTTACCAAGGAGCTGGTGTTGAGGGGCTTGTCCAATGGACTGTGAGGTGGGGGGATTTATTAACCCCAGAAACAAAGTTATTAAACTAAAAAGGCTATCTTAAATTTGGTCAGATGTCTTTGGGAAACTAAAGGTGTAGGAGAGGGGCTGATTACCCTCTAATAATTTATTGAAGGTTAAAAGGGACACTATAACTTTTAATTTCTAGTCAAATAAGCCTCTCTGAAGTTTCTACAGCCATCCCTTCCACATGAAGTTGCTCTTGGGAATAAAAATGCAATAAAATACTACACTGAAGCCTAGAAACACTAGTATGTTTTCTCTGAAACTGTCACTAACCATCAGAGTGATTTTTTGTTCTTTAAATACATCATTAACACCCTTAGTTGTCTTTGCTGGTGGCTTCCTTCTAGTTACCATCATACCTAAGTGAATATGGGGTGGGGGTATATTTGCACATTAGGAAGAGAGAGGGGGGTAAAGCAAAGTGTGTGTATAAATGATTAACTTTGGCAACTTTTCTAGCTACATAGGCCTATTACAAAGCAAGAATTCTTTTCTTAAAATGTTTCCTTCTCAACTGCTCTAATTGTAAACTGATAACACTAGCTCTTGTAGAGCCTAGAACTACATCTTCCCATTAGAGGGGGGATAGGATTTAACTGAACTAGGCTATAATATGATTTTACAGTGTAGCCTTGACTACTTAGAGAGAGCATTGAATAATATACATTTTTATACCTGGTTTATGGCCTAAACTGTAATTTTTCCAGTTATTTAGATTTTATTTGACCAGTAGCAAAGCCTGTGAAAAAAAGGGGTTGATCACCCCTGAGGAATTTCATGAGTCTTAAAATGTACAAGAAGTTAATAGAAATCATACCGGACAGCAACCCGCACAGAAGCATCATCTCCCATTTTAAGCTATTTTCGCTATAAAACCATTCGATTCACCATTATTCATTGAAATAACTTGGGCCTTAGGTCTTTATGAGGCTATTTTTTAAATGGAAAAGAACGAAGCCATATAGACTTTTGTTCAGAGCTCCATTTTAAGGCACATCACATCGAACACAGTACTGGATGGTTGTGTGGATCAGCGTTTAGAGTGGCAGATTCAACGCAGGTTTGTATGCTGCGTTTTATTAATTTATTTAATTTAACAGGCAGCTGATTACGGTGGGTGTGTTCCAGGGACTTACTGTAGTATTCATTCAACAAAAAATAAATATGGACAAGAATGAAGTAATGGAATATGAAGTTACTTGCTTGGAAGAAGGTGGGACAGTGATTTTGCAAAAGAAAGAGGGATCTGAGCCAGGTTAGTAAATCACCATGTTTTTGGATCAACATTAAAGGACACCCTGAGTAGTAGGCTATCTATTAGCAAGTAGGTTAAATCAATGAAAAACTTATTATTTAATTCAATGTTTTCTGGCATATCCAGGCAAAATTATCACCTTAAATTGCCATTTGGAATCATTTTAAGGATTGACTTCTTCCAGGTAACATTGAGGCTCCATTAAATTGCCACATGGTAGCATTTTAAGCATTGACTCCTTTTAGGCTCTGTAAACAGGCCTAGGTGAAGTATTACAGATAAGTTGAGGATTTATGGGCTGCCAAATCATTATTCTGAGACTGTCTTTAATCCTATTGAAGAAGTAGGCTAGGGTAGACTATTCAGAGTCTATTCCAAAGGATGGTAATTTTATCCAGTAAAATTCTAGTTGATTGACTTCTTGCTAACACTGAAATGGGTTAGGTTAGGAAAATGAAACTTTCAGGGATGGGTCTACAGGCTAAAGTATGTCCTGGGAAGGTATTTCAAAGTACACATCTCTACTCATTCTTGCTCTAGAGGGCCTTGATCTTTGATGACCTTCAAAAATATTTATAGCAGAAGTTACATGTTTCCCATTGATTCTGCCAATCTATCCCTCAACCTTTAACTCCCTGTTAATTGAAGCAACTGTAAACAAAGCAAGAATGGGGGAAAAGGTAACAGGTGACAGAATACATTGGAACTACATAATTTTGGCTATATATTTGCACATTAGGCAGGTTAGAGGTAAATTATAGTATAGAGATGTATGCTTTTCCCTTTGGTATGTAGGCTAATTAGAAGGTCACTTGTACCTGATGCTGTCTGTGTTGTTTTTAGTTGGATGGGAAACATCCAAAGAAAGTTTCCTTTGAAAAGGAAAGGTGAGAATGCTCAAAAGTGAGAATGAATTTGTCAAAGCTTGGAGGTTTGCCCCTTCAGTCTGTTTAAAGGAAAATGGATTCATAATTGAAGCTTTGTTCATTTCAATCTTAAGGGTGACCTATATTTGTGACAATTCATTAAATGGTTGCAAAGGGGTACTTTTGTTTATTCATTTGTCTTCTTTATTTTCTAACAGTTTTTTTAATCTTTAAATTGATATCCATTTCTTACAAATTTTTATTGATACCAGAGGTTCATTTGCAAGTTTTCACCTACTTTGTAATCCCTGGTCTCACAATTACATTTAAATTTACTGAAGCTAGGAAACATAGAGCTACTATCTATTTAAAGAAAATCAATGGATATAAGTAGGTTTTATTGTATTTAAGCCCTAGGGCCATGGCAATTAAAGACAAATTAAAGAAGATTAACTTTAAAATACTGGACATTAAATAAGCATGATAGTCACAAAGAAAAACAAATAACAAAATTATACTTCTGTGTTCAGTTGCCAACCTGAGCAACAGTCATAAATTTTTTTAATCTTGCAGAACATTCACCCCAATTATATTCACAAGCTATCTCTCATGACCCACACTCTTGTCCATACATCCACATTTCAGGGAAATAGAAGGACCATCATACTGGTATTCTTCATTTTTACTTATATTTAATGGGTTTGAAAGAAAGTTTCTATGGCTAAGTCAGTAGGCCAGTAAAGGACCTGGTGGTCCTTTAGCCAGGTAGTGCAATAGGAAGCTAGGGACCAGCCAGCCTATGCTCTTGCATGCTCTTCCTTCTTACTGTCCCTAGATTTCCATCTGTACTCATTTAAAGTTAGGCCAATTCTAGCTGAGGTTAGTCATATCACCAACCCCTATCCAAAACAAAATAAACTGACAATGCCAGGAATTAAACCTGTACCCCTTGGACAAAGAATTCCAGCCCAGAGTGCCTACCACTTAGCAAGGAACACAAATTTGACCAGAGAACAATAATTATTTTTAAAAAAGTAGAATATTGAAAAAAAAAACTTGCTATAGTTGTCCCACTACTATCCTGTAAATGCTATAGGCCCATTTTATTTAGACAAATCAATTTCAGACAGGTATCAACAAAACTCCATCAGGGATTGTATATGCTTAAGATACAATCAAGCTATTTGAATGCTTAGTTATGTGATATTCTAGTCTTCAAATAATAAAAAAAGAGAAAAAGTATATGATCTATTTATTTTTCACCAGCTCATTTGAGCAAAATCATTTGTGACAGCCAAATGCCCATGGTTGGCTTAGAACCTCTCTAAATGCTCTGAAACAGAAGGATAAAAAAAATTATATTAATCAGCATTAAACTGTCCCTTAAATTTAAACACGTGCGTTTAATTCGAAAATGACGCTACTGCTAGTCAGCTTACTGTGCCGTTCCCACTGGCTCTACCGCAGTTAGAAATGGGCAGTTACCGCGCAGTTACTGCAGTTACAGAAAAACCGTCAGCTGGAACACACCCGGTATCATGTAATCATTTAAAGAAAGTCTTTTAGGAACCGCGTTCTATTATGCTATTTTTGCGATTTTTATTTTGTATCTAAGATGCTTGGAATCCGTAAGAGGAAAACGTTTTAAAGTTTCGTTTTGTTGAACGCAAAGAGCCTTAAAATGATTTTTGTTGGGTACACTTAAAACACGCTTCTAACCCGGTGCCTGAATCAGGAATTAAGACCATATTCTATGCATAACATAAGAGCAAGATCTAGTAAAGATGTCTTCGACGTCCGATTCAGTTTTTTAATCTAGATTAATCAGGGTACAAAAAAAAGTGAAAGAAGAAAAACAAAGTAAGCGTTACCGAAACCATTGAAGCTTAGTTAAAAAATAGGGTTGATAACCGTCTCGACGTGCCAAAACTCTCCGAGATTTGTGGGACTAGTGGCTTACTGGTACTAACTTTGTCAACTTCCAGCCGCTGAACGTCCTCTTCAGTGTCTGACCGCAATAGTAAGCCAGTAGTGACCGCAAAAATCACACCCAAGGAGTTAGTCTCTAATTACCTGTAAAGTACCAGCCAGGGTATAGAAAAATCCTCCTTGATGAGCAATCTGAAGCATATAAAAAGATTTAGTTCTAGTAATGGTTAAAAGGATCAAAAGGTGGTGCTACTAATGGCTGCGAGCAGTGGATAACTCTCCCTTTTTTAAGAGACGAGTGCTGCCTGCCCAATATGGTTTGAAACTGGTGGTTGAGGCTCTCGGGATGGGTGAAAATAATAGTGAATAACTGGACACTCCCAAGGAAGGTTTTTCTAAAAAGGAAAAAAGAGATAGAAAACCCCGATTCAAGATACCACATCCGAAGGGATATAAATAGCCCTTCAGATATTGGTGCCACATTAACCAATTCTTAAAGAAGCAATTGGCATGAGCCTTGACTCATTTGTTAGGTGTATAATAAAAAAAGACAAGGTTCAGTGAAGCCATCGTAGCAGTAGTTTTGAATCTGTATAGAAGGATTATCTCACTAACAATATCTATAGCTTTGTTTTGACAGACGGATCATGTTTAGCTTATTAATCTTGGGCCTCTTTTATATTTGAAATGTAAGTAGCTCATATTGTGTAAGACAATGTAAAAGAACCTTTAGACATAATTGATTCACGTACTATTTCTATCATATAGTGACCAGCAATAACGAGTCAAATGTTTTCAATGAAATCTTCCGTAGGAAGACTCATGTTTTCAAACGTTATTGTAATTTTTTCACCACCAGAAACAAAAATCAGTATTAAGCTCCTTTCAATTGTTTTGAATTAGGCGCACAAATAAACCTGCAAGCAAAAATGTTTTACTTAAGCATCTTTTTTGTGAAATTAAAAGTCACATGTGGGCCGAAACGCCAGCTGAAACACATATAATTAACATTGACAATTTTTCTACGTACTATAAAGTAAGAATTATTTTCTGAAAATGTTTCCTTCTCAAAAGGCCTAATTATAGACTGATACCACTAGCTCTTGTGCAGAGCCTAAAGCTGCATATTATCATTAGAGGAGGGGGATAGAATACAATTGAAGTAGACTATAACATGATTTTACAGGGTAGCCTTAACTGTTTAGAAAAAGGATTGGATAAAATACATTTTGTATACCTGGCTTTTTAATATGATATTTTCTACTTTTTAATATGATACAATTTTGTGATTTTCTACTTTGTAATATGATATTTTCCAGACTGAGAGACGCTGTAGACAATGTCATAAGCAAAAAAATAATCTGGATTTAGGAAATGTAGAGGATATGTCGACCTAATATTCCATTTTAAGTTAATAATCGAGCATTGCCTGAGTTATCAAGCACCTTGGTCTTCCATGAGCAAGCGTTCGACTCCATTGATAAAAGAGCTTTAACAAAAATCTTATCCTTGTATGGTATACCAGATAATTACGTTAAAGTGACGTGCTATGCATGAGAATAACACTCCTGCGGTTAAAATGGGAAATAAGGTTAGTACCTAGTTTTGTATTAAATCAGGAGTTAAGCAGGATTGTGGTCAATCCTCCTTTATATGGATCATCTTGATGGATTTTGTCTCAAGGAGCATGAGAGATGCAAAGCAATGGGAGGTCGTGGAATCAGATGGTTAGAAAAAAACTCTCCTGTACTTAGATTATACTGGTGATTTTAGCCTCTTAGATGAAAGTAAAATAAAGAAGCAAAAATAAATGAGCTGTTAGAGGTTTGCAAGATCAAGGTGCTAGAATGGATTTAGAAATTAATCTTAAGAAGACTAAGTCACTAAAGGTAGGAATAAGTGAAGATAAAAGCATGAAATTGGGTAGGAGCAGTGAGAGCAGTAAATATATTAAAAAAAAGAATAGCCAAGGTTCAGGGCGTTTTTTAGCAGTTAAAAAGTGCTTGGAAGGACATGAAGATAAGTCTACAAGCCAATATTGGAATATTAGAAACTAGGGAAATATTAGAAACTGCAGTTGGTGCTTCGAAGAGCAGATGAAGATTTGGAGAATGCTAGGGCACGTTCTGCGGATGAAGGATGACAGATTGCTTAAGATTGTCCTTTTCGAATGGCCGTCTCGCGCTAAATAGAAAGTCGGTCGTCCACGGTTGGGGTGGGAGGATGTAATAAAGAAAAATTAAAATGAAATAGTAACTTTCCGGGAGGGTGTAAAGAGGGAAGCTTTGAATTGATCAGGATGGAGGAGGAGTGTGCTTAGCTGTGTTTTTCGTGGGCATCTTGGTGCTCCGGTGATTTATTAGCAGCAGCAATATTAGTTCGTTATGATCATCCCCTTGGAAAACAACCAAAAAAAGAATAAATAAACCCCCATCCATAATCTTTCTTTTGGCAAAAAATCGAGAATTCCACTTTTTTTCTTTTAGGACTTTGAAACCTATACAGTGAAATCTTATGTTACACTGGATCTGAATGTGTCATTTTTCATCAATATCCTTTTACTTTAGGAAATTTCCCCTCCCCCTTTTCAAAAAATTAGGTGAAATTTCTTAGGCTCGTTGCCTTTGATGGCTTTTTATGGACTCGAGCACTAGATTCATTATATCTTATATATTTGAAATCAGCATGATAGGCCGATTCTCTTCATATATTTATTGATATCAAAATTCCATTTTTTAAGGTTTCGGTTACTATTGAACCATTGAAAATGTTCAATAGAAGATCCCTGAAATATTTATCTGCTAGTATAAACTAACAATACTTTTGGTCGTTTTCAAAGTTTCTCCGGATTTGAAAAATTATTTTGATTTTTGTTAAGAGTATTCGTTTTCATGTTCAAATCACTTTAGAGCATAATAGCAATGCTTGTTTATCATACATTTAATAAGCATTTAAGGTATTGCAATAGCAAGAAGCTTTTGCTAATCGCTTATCTAACCGCACTCAATGTGAACCCAAAAATAATCGAAAAAGCCCCAAATTTACCGAACAATATTATGGGCAAAAAATTTGAATTACTCAAACATTTCTAGGCAAAGCAATTTTCACCTTATTTTGTTCTTCATCCTGATTATTTCCAAGGGTTTAGTCTGAACTCGATCTTTTATGGGTTGGATTTACAGAAATTAATGTATTTTTATGGAGAGAAGAACCATTTGGATAAAAATACTAGGCCTATATTTTAAATCCTACAACTGACTCCATAGGCTATATCTTGTGTCTCAAAATCGACAATTTTCATTCCAGACAATCTTCACTGTAAAAGATATTTTAAAGGGAGCCTTAGCATAGATTTATCTGTTCTGTTTGAAATAATTTTCTGATTCATTAGGGCAAGACTGGGTAAAATTCTAGTTTAGCTAGGCTACTTTTCACTATCTTGGAATGGGATTAGGTTACAAAAAATGAAAATTTCAGGGTAATTTTATAGCAAACAGTTTAACTGGCTTATGTGTAAAGTGAACATACCACTTGATGCCTTTTTTTACACTCTTTACAAATATAATAATCACTTCTACTGGAAAATCAAATTCAAGCTCTTTTTAACCTAACCTAAACTTTGTTTTAACTAAACTAAACCTTGTTATAAATAATGATAAAATTCTAGTAAACCACTTGACTCTTTACATTGATGACTCCAAGCTATTTGGTACCATGGACAACATTAGCCTACAAGCCGATCTCAACCAAATTCAAGCATGGGCAGATAAATGGCTTCTGTCCTTCAACATCTCAAAGTGCATCACTCTTCATTTTGGCCGTGGTAATCTGCAGCACCAGTACACTATTTACGATGTCAAAACATCATTGACAGTCTTGATTCCTACTTCTAGTAGTGGTAGAGACCTGGGAGTCCTGTTGGATGACAGCTTAAAATTCCACAAGCACACCGCCCAAGCAGTTTCAAAAGCAAATGCAAATTTGGGACTCCTGAAAAGAACCATCAGTAGTCAATCCTCCACAGTTTTTCTGAAATTATATAAAGCTCTGGTCAGGCCAATCCTAGATTTTGGAACATGTCTTGCTGGTCCTTTTTACAAGAGTGACATCCAGCTTGTTGAGGGAGTCCAGAGGAGAGCCACCAAATGCATCGACAGTTTACACAGTCAGCCCTACTGCAGAAGATTACAATCTGTTAACCTCTCAACACTCGTTTTTTGGCGTAGGCATAACGACATGCTGCTCGCCTACGGGTACCTCCAGCAAGCGGATCAGAAGCTGTTCACTTTCTCTCCCCACCAAAAGCAAACACGAGGACTTTCCAAAAAGCTGTTCAAATCCAGCGTTAACACCAAAGTCTGACTAGATTTTTTCAGCCAGCGAGTGGTAAATGATTGGAACCAATTAAGCCAAGAGACAGTCTCGGCAACCTTGCCTGAGGAATTCAAAAAGAGGCTCGACAAGGAATGGGAGGCTAAACCATGGAGATTCCAGTGGGAAAACCCCTCCCAGCCCTCACTACCATAACAGTCATGGAACACAATAGAGAGTTAGCTTGGAGGATGATGTGGCTTGTCATACCCAACCATCTCGCACACTCTATCCGAAGTTGCTGTTGTGTGGTGGTGCCAACTTTAATTGCTGGAGAATGGTCCTTGAACCATACCTACCATGTGATCACCATTACCGAGTGGGCTTAAATTGCATCTCTCCAGCACTCTCTAGTCCCTATGGTTTGTCACTTGACCTTAGCACAGCAACCAGATCTATCGCTATCATCAACTACGGAGCATCACAGTTCTTGCAACTAATTTGCTCTGAAGTGCGAATTAAGGACATTGACTTCTTGCTATCTCAGTAAGGGTTTAGGTTAGGTAAATGAAACTTTCAGGAATGAATCTACAGACTAAAGTATGTCCCAGGAAGGTATTTTGAAGCAACTACCTCCACTCCTTCTCTGTCTAGAGGGCCGTGACCTTTGATGACCTTTAAAAATATGTGTGTTATAAAAGTGAAACCTTGCAAAATAGATCTTCTGCTTAATTGAAGTACAACAAAATTATTTTCAGCTTCGTAAATTTACTCAATTCCATTTTATAAGGTTTTAAATATATGCAAATACATTTCCTAAATTTTGAAGAAAAACATTTATATGGCTCAAAATTCTACTCAAATTAAAGAAATTGCATTTTCATAACTAAAGGCAGAGAAAAAGCAACTAGTAACTGAAAATTAAGGTAAAATGTTGTTTTGTCAAAATTTCAATAGGTATAGATCTGTCATGTAGGCAAATTTCAGGGCCCTCTAAAGGTAGAAAGGAGTGGAGGTGGGTACTTTAAAATACCTTCCTGGGACATAATTTGGCCTGTAGACCTACCCCTGAAAGTTTCATTTTCCTAACCTAAACCCTTTCTGAGATAGCAAAAAGTCAATTATCTAGAATTTTCTAGTTAATTTACCTCTTGCTATCTTGGTAAGGGTTTAGGTTAGGAAAATGAACCTTTCAGGGATGGGTCTATAGGCTAAAGTATGTCCCAGGAAGGTATTAAAGTACCCATCTCAACTCCTTCTCCCTCTAGAGGGCTCTGATATTTGCCTACATGACAGGTCTATACATATTGAAATTATGACAAAACAACATTTTACCTTAATGTTCAGTTACTAGTTGCTTTTTCTCTGCCTTTAGTTCTGAAAATGCAATTCGTGTTATTTGAGTAGAATTTTGAGCCACACAAATGTTTTTTTCAAAATTTAGGAAATGTATTTGCATATCTCTAAAACCTTATAAAATAGAACTAAGCAAAGTTATGAAGCTTAAAATAATTTTGTTGTACTTCAATTAAGCAGAAAATCGATTTTGCAAGGTTTCACTTTTATAACACACATATTTAAAGGTCAGGGCCCTCTAGAGGAAGAAGTAGTAGAGATAGGTACTTCAAAATACCTTCCCATTATATACTTTAGCCTTTAGACCCATCCCTGAAAGTTTCATTTTCCTAACTTATCCCCTCTCCAAGATAGCCAGAAGTCACTAAACTAGAATTTTACTGTTTTAAGTTATCACCTTTTTTTTCTCTTGCTTTAGTTCTGAAAATTCAATTCCTGTTATTTGAGTAAAATTTTAAATCATATCAAAAGTTTTTTTTCAAAATTTAGGAAATATAGTTACATATATTTTATACCTTATAAATTGGGATTGAGCTAAGGTATGATGGTGAAAACACTTTTGTTGTACTTCATTCCATCAGAAGATTTAGTTTGTAAGGTTTCACTTTTATAACAAAAATATTTTTAGGGTCATCAAAGGTCGGGACCCTCTAGAGAGAGAAGGAGTAGAGGTAGGTAGTTCAAAAGTTACCTATCAGTGTAGAGTTCTTATGTCTCAAGTTGATTTAACTCTTTATTAAGACCCAAGCACCTGTAAATATAACAACAAAAGCAACACTAAGCTGATAAGCAAGCAATCTCAGCAGGATGCTACAACAATATAAGCACATAACAAAGCAACACTAAACTAATTAGCAAGTGTGCCCAGCAGGATGCTACATCTTCCTTCTTCTGAGCGTGCTATTGTCTCTATAAGTTTAACCTGGTGGGTTTGATTATTGTTCTACCCAATCTTGTTTGCGTCACTCCGCCTCTGTCCGGAACTGGTTTTGTTTGTTGCTGTGTTACAGTGCTAGTAGGGACATTGACAATATTTCCATTGTGTTCAGGGAGGGCTGCCAGGCTGGGTGAGGCTGGACACTCAACTGGGCTGACTTTGGGTACCAACTCAGACGGTTGGGTGGTTTCTACATTTTGGTAGTCTTGTTTTGAGTGGATTGCTTCGTCTGAATTCCTATGGGAGAGTCTGACCCTGTTGCATTGGAGCGTTGATCCGTCGTCAGTAGCAATTGTGTAGGATCGCGGCTGTGGGCACACTTCGACAATGGTTCCTCTCTTCCAAGGACTGCTGGGTGTCATTTGGACACTCACTCTTGACCCTACCTGAATTTTGGGTAAGGATTTAGCGGTCCTGTCGTAGTACTCCTTCTGTTGCACTCTTGATTTCTCTCTGTGTTTCTGAAAGCTTGCTTTGGACACGATGTTCTTCTCTAGATGCTTCTGCGTGACAGGGAGGACTGATTGCAGCTGTCGGCTCATGAGCAGCTGGGCTGGTGCTGCCATACCGTCTACAGGCGTGTTCTGGTATTCTAGGATACTGATGTATGGGTCCTTTCCACTGATCTTGGACTTGTTCAAGATTCTCTTACAGGTTTGGACGCATTTCTCGACGAGCCCGTTTGCTGTGGGGTGATAAGGGCTAGACGTTTGATGTTCAATGCCCTAGTTTTCTGTGAATAGCCTGAATTCGCTGGAACTGAACTGTGGCCCGTTATCAGAAGTGAGAATTGCTGGTATTCCATGGCGAGCAAAGTGTCCTTTGAGTTTTGTAACCACATGAGAAGTGGTGGTGGAGGTTAGGTTGTCCACCTCAAAATAGCGGCTGTAATAGTCGACTGTTATTGCATACTGCTTCCCATTCCATTCAAACAAATCACATCCGACATGCTGCCATGGTAGTGACGGGATTGGCGTGGGAATCATTGGCTCTTTTTGATTGTTCGACATCGTGTGAGTGCAGGCATCACATCTTTGGATAAACCTTTCAATGTCTTTTCCGATATCTGGCCAGTAAATATCATTCGGGCTCTTTGCTTGGTTTTTTCAGTGCCCAAATGAGCGGAATGTAGTCCCTTTAAGACGTTGTCTTGTAGACTGGTAGGAATGACAATTCTTGAACCTTTGAAGATCAGGTCATCATGCCTTGAGAGATCTTGGCAAATACTCCAGTATTGGACTATGGTGTTTGGGCATTGTCTCTTGTTGTCAGGCCATCCCTCCAAGATGACCCTCTTCAGCACTTGGAGTTCGTGATCTGTCAAGGTCTCCTGTTTGATCTCCTCCAGTCTGCTGCCCGTGGCGGGTATGGATTTTACAAACGAATGTACAAAGATTTTGATCTCTTTGTGTAATTCTTCATCAATGTCTGGAAGATGTAGTCTTGAGAGTGCATCTGCGGTAGGGATTTCTGTACCGGCTCGGTACTTGAAAGTCAAGTCATACGGCTGTATGTACATCATCAGGCATTGAATCCTTGGTGGTGCTGTATGGAGGGGTTTTGATTAGTATAGATTCGAGTGGTCGATGATCCGTGATGACTTGTACTTTCCTTCCGTATAGGTAGTGGTGGTAATGACAGCAGCCATAGACTATGGCAAAGAGTTCCTTTTCTAGCTGTGAGTAGTTCTGTTCAGGTTTCGAGCACGTCCGCAAGTCTTCTGTTGTGCTCTTCTTGTGTGGCTCCATAGATAAGTAGGTCATCGACAAGTATTTTAAGACCTTTCAGACCTTGAAATATCTCTTCCATCTTCCGCTGGAACTCGTCCTGGGCAGATATCAGCCCAAAGGGATATCTCCTCCAATGGTATCTGCCATAAATTGTATTAAAGGTCGTGAGGTCTGAAGCTGATTTTGAAAGCACAAGCGACCAGTACCCTGAGGTGGCATCAAGCTTTGAGAAATATTTCGCACCGCTCAAATCAGCAATGGCGTCTTCAAAAGTCGGGATTGGGTAATGAGGGGCGCTTGATGGCTTCATTCAGGTCTACTGGATCAATACAAAGTCTCACACCGCCATCCTTCTTTTCAACTAGCACCATCGAGTTGACCCATTCCGTAGGCTCTTCCACCTTTTCTATTATCCCCAAGCTTTCCAATCTGTTCAGCTCTTGTTTCAATTTCTCACGCATTGCAATAGGCACTTTTCTGGCAGGATATGCTGTCGGCACAACTCCTTCCTTGAGGTGAATATCGCACTTGCCTTGTATTTTCCCAATGTCAGAGAACAGCTCTTTGTACTGTTCAAGGAGTGGCTCCAGATCTGGCGTTGATTTGCTGTCATCTAAGGCAGTGGTTCCCAACCGGTGGTACGCGTACCCCAGGGGGTACGCGAAACCCTCGCAGGGGGTACGCGAAGGTCCCAAAATTAATTTAGTCTACATCTTTAAAACTTGTTTCTGACTCAGTTCCAACATTTCCCTCAAAATCAGATAACATAACCCATTGCACGTAATTTCAGACTCATTTTCAAAACTTTCACTGTCAGTAACCCGCTAATTTTTCTCCATAGCCGTAAGGTCTCGATTTAAACTCAGCGAGTTCAGTATCTTGTCATCTGTTGAAACACGAAATTCGTGAATTGTGGTTGCAAACAAAGATGGATAGATTCCTAATCAGGAATAACAAGAAGCCGAATGATGGTACCCAAAACTCTGAACCTGCACCTAAGAAGAAGAAATATGACGAATCATCAGTCAAAGTGCGTCGATATTTGTCAGAATACCTAGGGCTCGGATTTAGTGCGACAAAGTCTGATCCAGTGAATGCACAGTGCGTTCTTTGTGGTCAAGTCTTGGCCAACAGTTCCATGAAACCTGCGCATATGAACCGGCATCTCAGTACTGTGCACCCTTCTCATGTCAGTAAGCCCATAGAGTTTTTCAAGCGTAAACAAGAAGCATTCGCTAGTAACTGTTTGGAAATTGCAAAAGTGGCATCAGTTTCTTCAAAGGCTCTCTGGGCTTCGTATGCTGTTTCATATTTAGTTGCGAAACAGAAAAAACCGCACACCATCGCCGAATGTCTGATATTACCAGCACTAGTGAAAGTCAGTGAAATCATGTTTGACACGAAAACTGCTACTGCCCTTCAGTCTATACCTGTGTCGAACAATACCATTTCAAGAAGGATAGAAGACATTGCAAGCGATATTGTCATGCAGGTTATTGAGCAAATAAAGTTGACGAAGATGTTTGCGTTACAGCTTGACGAAAGCACGGATGTGTCAGGTGAAGCCCAGGTGATCGTCTTTGTTCGATATCAAGATTGTTCTGACATAAGAGAAAATATTCTGTTTTGTCAAAACCTACAGTCAAGAACAACAGGAGAAGAACTATTCAAGGTGATTGACAAATTCTTCGCAGAAGGGGGCATCTTGTGGGACTGGTGTCTATCAGTTTGCAGTGATGGAGCTGCCGCCCTAACAGGGAAGAATAATGGGCTCATGGCCTGGATAAGGAAGAAAAATCCAAAGGTGAAATGGTTGCACTGCATCATTCACAGGCAAGCTCTTGCATCGAAAAGGATGAACGCACATCTGCACGAGACCCTCAACGAGGCTGTAAAAGTGATCAACTTCATCAAAGCCCGACCACTGAACTCAAGAATGTTCAAGTTGCTGTGCCAAGAGATGGGTTCAGAACATCAACATTTACTTCTGCACACAGAAGTTCGCTGGTTGTCTCGTGGGAAGATTTTAAACAGACTTTTCCAGCTTCGACAAGAAGTTCATATGTTTCTTCTGGAGCAAAAATCTGCATTCAGTTCACTTTTTGAAAACCAGGACTGGGTCTGCAGGCTGGCCTATCTTGCGGATATTTTCGACAAACTGAATGACTTGAATCTGTCAATGCAAGGTTTCCGGACGGACGAACTCTCCCTGAATTCGAAGATGTGTGCTTTCATCAAGAAATTGGAGTTCTGGCTTAAAAAGGTTCAAAGAAACAGCGTTAGTGTCTTCCCGACCCTTGACAAGTTTGCGGACGATAGTGAAATTGATAACCTCAACACAATCTGTGATTGTATTCGGGAGCATCTGACAAAGTTGCGAGATGAACTTGTGTCATATTTCCCATCGATTATGAACCAAGATAGAACGCAGGATTGGATCCAAAATCCATTTGTTGAAGACGTGACCTCAAGCTCCGTAGTGACAAGCTTACAGAGAATCTGATCGAACTTGCCAGTGATCGCGCCTTAGAACTGAAATTCCAAAATGTAACTGTTTCCCAGTTTTGGCTGGAGGTGAAAGGAGAATACAAGGAACTAAGTGAAATCGCCATGTCTGCTTTGTTACCATTCGGATCCACTTACCTTTGTGAAGTGTCATTTTCGGCAATGTCATTGATCAAAACCAAACACAGAAACAGACTGAGTGTACAAAATGACCTTATAATTGCCGTTAGTGACATCGAGCCAAGATTTTATAATATTTTAGCAAAAAAGCAGCCTCAAGTTTCTCATTGATTTTGTAAGTACATTTAAGCACCGTCATATTGGACAAAAAATCTCGTGTTTTTGAAAATCTGATTTTAGTTAAGAAAAAAGTAAAACAACGATTCTCAAGAAAGGGGTACGCAAACTTTTTGGGCCTTGACTAGGGGTACGCGGACCGAAAAAGGTTGGGAACCACTGATCTAAGGCATCTATGTTCAGGACAAGTTTCACCAGGTTCATGTTTTTGCTAGACTTGAATCCAAGGATAGGAACAGAATTTCCTCCAGCTATGAAAAACCTATGTTTCTGTTCAGGAGCTCCACTATAGCTGCATGACAGGAGGCAGGTTCCCGCTGTTGGGATCGTTGAGCCACAGTAACTGGCGAGTTTTTGCTTTGTTGGCTGTATGAGTTGTTTTGGAGCAAGGAGATCAAAGTAGTGTTTTGGTATGATGTTTGCCTGAGCACCAGTATCGATTTTGAAGCTTACAGTAGTCTGATTGTTGATCTTCAGTGGAACAAACGCCTCATCCTTACTCCCATCTTGCTGTACAGCATATAGCAGTATTTCATCTTCTTCAGCAGTTTCTGCTATTTGGCTCTGTTCGTCATTTTCGATAGCATTCACGACTTTGCTGCAGCATACTTTTGCAAAGTGGTTTAATTTTCTGCACTTTGAGCATGTTTTCCCTTTGGCAGGACAGCTGTGTCCAGGGCCATAGATTCCTCCACAGAAGTAGCACTCTGTGCCTTTTGTTCTTGGTCTTGCATCTGCTGGTTTTGGCTGTTTCCGGTATACTACATCCACTTCCTGTTTGATTGGGGGATGGTGGGAATTGTTGTCAAATGATTTCAGCTGTGCTTAGGTCGTCTCATAGATCATAGATCGTCTCATAGACAAACTTCTACTGCTCTTTCAAACGTTAGGCTGTTGCCGTCAGCTAGAAGTTTCTCTCGTATTCTTGGATTTCTGATTCCGCAGACGATTTTGTCTCTGGTCATCTCTTTTGGATCATGGTATTCGCATGGCTTGACTAGCAACTTCAGCTCTGTGATGTATTTCTCAAGTGTCTCTCCATCACGCTGGTCACGTTTCTGGAAGATATATCTGGCAAATACTTTGTTCTTCTTTGGAGCAGCATACTCACGAAATTTCAAAAGGTAAGGCTCGATTTCATTTGAATCGTCTGCTTCAATGTCAAAAGTTTTAAAGATGTCTCTTCCTTTTTCGCCAATCCATATAAGTAGATAGGCACACTGAATCTTCTCCAATTTACCAGAGAGAGGGCCTAGAAACATAAGTCTTGCATGTTCTTCAAACTTTGACCATTCTTCATCTAGACTTTCAGATTCCCAGTTGATTGCTGGAGGGGCAACTCCATCCATCTTTGCTGTTCAAGATCCCACTTCTGATACCATGTAGAGTTCTTATGTCTCAAGTTGATTTAGCTCTTTATTAAGACCCAAGCACCTGTAAATATAACAACATAAGCACATAACAAAAGCAACACTAAGCTGATAAGCAAGCAATCTCAGCAGGATGCTACAACAATATAAGCGCATAACAAAGCAACACTAAACTAATTAGCAAGCGTGCCCAGCAGGATGCTACAATCAGTTATATAGTAAACACTCAAGAATTTGTGACATGCTCATAAGACAAAAACTAGTCAAGCAACTTCTTTAACAATATCATTCCTTTGGCTTGTTTGGCTAACAGGGGTTTTTCACTCTATGAACAATATTTCTGGATAGGTTTTTTGAGGGGTTGAGGGGCAAAGAATGGTACCTAGGTTAGGTTACGTGTTTAACATACTGTGCTCTGGGCAGCCCCCTTTCCGTAATTCTTTGTGGTAGTTTCCATAATTTTGTTACTATAGTATTATGTCTTCATCTTATTTCACTTCATTTCATTAGCATTAATCAAACTTCATTTTTTGAGTGTTTATTATATAACCAACAAATACCTTCCTAGGACATACTTTACTCTATAGGACCATCCCTAAAAGTTTTTTTTTCCTAACCTCACCCCCCTTTCCAAGATAGTGAAAAGTAGCTAAACTACAATTTTACTGCTGAAAATGTTGGTAAATGTCTAAACCAATAGAGCATTCACATAGCTAAGAAACAACTTACCTTTAGAATCAGAATTGTGTCCTAAATCCAAACATGACATTTGCTTCTGTCACAAATTCTATTTTAGCTTAATTTAACATATGCTTTCTAACATCAATCATATATATAGCCCATATTACATATTTCTCATGCATTTATTCATTCTCAATTTTGTCACCATCAATCCAGTTTACAGGTAAACCAGTTTTAACAAGACTGATGCTAATGCAGGTATAGCCTATAAGCCATAACTAAAATAAGAGAAAAATATATCATCTTTGAGGGTCTGTAAAAGGCTTAAAATTGAATTTAAACAGAAATAACTGTAATATTTGGATTCAGGATGAAATACTGATTCTAGTGGCAAGTTTGTTTCTTAGGTAACTGATTACACTCTTAATCCAGATATATAAAAAAATTGTCATGTAATAATATCAGTTTAGCATTCCCACCCTCCAGAAGGAAATCTTAGCATATTTATATAATTCCTTAAGGTGTACCTATAAACTTTAACCTCTCCTTCCCCATAATGGATAAATTTATAGCATGCATTGTTTATACTGAATAAATTTCTCATAGGCTAGACTTGCTCTTTTCAGTAAATATATAGGCCTACAACTTCACATAATTTATCTAGGAAGAAAGTGAATACATCACTTGATGTCTTATTTCCTTCATCACCTTGTACAACTTTCAAGTCTAACAAAAAGAGACTTTTTTCCTGTTTCTGACCTTAGTCAACTTAAAGGAATAGAGTTATCACTTTTGTATTATGGTATATAGTCTCCAATGGATTATTTTTATAATTCACATATTCTTATTGCCCCCTCTTGTCCACTTGAATCTTCTTCAGCTCATTTTGGAGATATAGATTTCCCTCAGTCAGTTGTGAAAGAGCAGATTTTAATGCTATTTCAAATCCCTTCTTAGGAAATAAGCTTAAACTAAACACTAAATTCAGAAATAAAAATTACTAATTTTTGTCAAAGAAAAAATAATATAAAATTTGTCTCTTTGTCCCTTTGACTGTCTTTACTGTGTTAAATAAAAACTCTAAATCCATAACATAATAATTCCCTAATTAGGAACTAGTCAAAACAGATAGTCCTAACCTAGATTCAGAAAATTTCTATTGGTAACAGTCTCATAAGACTTATGTGTAGTCTTTATTGAAATTCAGGCTTGTTCTAAAGATTCACAAAGTTTCTATCAATCAGAATCCTAGAGTTGTGTCCAGTTTAACTATAAAAAAATATGGAACAAGTTTTCTTATTTCTATAATTAACCAACAAATACAAAAATAATACAGAGCATCAGAATCAGAAAATTCTTATATATAGCCTAAGGCTATATCAAGGCATTAGGACACAGAGGATAGGCTAGTAATCAGTTAAACTAGAAATAACTGTGGAAATCTGCTTGATAGGAATTTGTTAAGTGCAACATTGAGCTATGTTTCACACTTTTATCTCCTTATTGATTCTTCTCTTTAAATTTTGACATATACTTGCTTATTGGCTTTTATTGTATAAATTACATTCAATGAATATGTCTGTATTTACCCTATTTTGTTCAATATGCTAAAAATTTCATGATTGCTTCAGTCATTTGATTGTATGTTTGGACATACAATTATTGGACAGCAAAAAGTTGCTGAAATTAGCCTTGGCAGAATACATTTCTTCTTCTTTTTTTGCACCTGAACTGAAGACAAAAAGAACATTAAAAACCAAAAAACAGGTAAAATTGTCTTTAGATTCCTGGCTACTGATAGTTTAATTGCCATAATAGGTCTTTCTGTGAAAGATTTGTTTGAATAAGCTGTAATAACATCAGTGACAGAAATATAGGATGTGAATGCAGTCAAAATAGCTCAACTCAACACATCAAGGAAACTTGTGGGCATGAGATTTACTAGCTTTGTTCTGTCCTGCTAACTGCATTCTTATTATTAAGTTTATTGTAGTTTTTTTTCAGATCTTTCTTTTCACCTGAAATTCCAAATGCCTAAGCCTAGTTATGAAGTAATGCTTAAACTAGTACAAAGAATAAAACCTTTGAATGCTTATTCAAGTGTCCTTTGTGACAGTGATGACCCAGGAAATTCATTAAATGGTATGTTTTTCTTCTCTAATTGTTCTCCAACAATGCATATATTTCTTTTTATTTAAATCATTATATTTTACGAATAAGCATTAATGTAATCAGTGACTTGAATAAGCCATTGGATAAAGGAGTTTGTGCTGAGTTACTTGAACCTGAGTTGTTGAGAAAAGTACATGGATAAAGTCTTGGATGACAAGTTTTGGCAACCACAATTAACAGTAACTATGGAGCAAAACAACAAATTCAAGAATGTGCTCATCATTTCCTCCAAAAAGTTAATTGGTTTTTGGTATATACTAAGGTAATGGTTAGGAAAAAAATTTTCCTCTAGCCTAATTAATTATTGTAATCATTTTGAACAAAGTGTTCCTGCTGTAGTTGAATAGGTTTCTCTGATTTTTTATAAATTTACATTACTGTCCCTTATTTATTAAGTATTGTTGTTAAAAGTAGTTGACTCTGATGAAGAGACGGCTAGTTTCATACTTAAAACTATAAAGGATGACTTTTATTATAATGTCTTCAAAACTGCTCATAATTTAGGTCAATCATAGCTTATATTCAGTAATTTTGTTAAATTGTCTCTAACATTGTCAAAATTTAGTTCTATCACAGGTTCCATCAATCAATTTTGTGGAAGTGTCTCCAACATTGCCATAATGTAGGTCAATTGCTACTTGCATCATCAACCACAATTTAATTCTAAACACAAGGATACTTGTTGTTCCCAGTTACTACTCACATCTGATAAACTTTGATAATTTTTAATTGATTATACTTTCTATCTTTGAAATTTTCTGCTCCAGTGTATACTATCTTTCGAATTTATCATGATTAGTACTAGACTAAAATGAGTTTTATATTCAAAATTCTGCCCTGGATGGCTTTGACTGTATTTATATTCATTTTTTTTCTAAAAAATATAGTGCTCTGGTTTTTGTGTGAGGGTGACTAGAATAATTTCTTGAGTCTAAGTTTTTTTGTTGTTGTATGTGTAAAATTGATTATGAAAACACAAAAGTTGATGCAGAAAGATAGACACGTAAAACCGTGTTGAAGTCAGAGTTACATAATTATTTTCCATCTGTGTGATTCAAGGGGTCAAAGTGAGGCCCTTGGGATTATACCCCCTTTCCCCTCAATTACTTTGAAGGATTTTTTGATCTGAATGATTTGTAGCCCCTAAGTGCAATGCTTGTGTACTTATTTCACAAATGGTCTTTGATTTTCACTAACATTGATTGATAGGTTTTTAGCTTCACTGACTTAGTATCTGAAGCTAAGATTTAAATGAAGATGCTTAGAATCACATACCATATAAATATCTCACAAATGGTAGTCTTGTCACAACCTTCTGAAGTCAAAGTTACAGAAGAATGTTAGTCTGTAGTTTGAAGCACCTAAAACTGGACATTTAGACATTCACCCCCTCTTTTTTGCATTAACACATTTGTTACAATTATTTTTTGTTCTATAGGTCCTGTAAGTGATGCCTTTTCATCAGTAATATCTTCTTTTTAAATTCATTCTTTCTGATGTATATAAAATCAGCCAGCTACATTGAACTTTCCATCAAAGCTGCTTTTTTAGTTTTCAGCAGAGTACAAATAATGCTCTAGCCTTCTTTAATTTAATTCTTTTTCGGGAAGAGGGGGGTGGCTCAGATGTGGTAACACCGTACTTATTTGTTACAAAATTTGCTGACAAAAAGTATACTGAGAGTTCATTTTGATATCTGTTTCTTTTAAGTTTTTTTTTTTCAATCGCATTCACTTTTGTATGTTTAGTTTGGACATCTTATAAGCTACTCATAATTTGCTTTCTGCTCTTTTAAAGTTTAAAATTCATTTTTCTCTTTTCATTGAAAAGCTTAGTCCTTTGAATTTAAGTAACTAAAAAAGAAAATAGAATTTCAAATATGTGTTTGAATGACCTTTCACCTAAAGTTTTACAACCATTTTATCTGTACAAACACCCTTGGTGAACAAAAAAAAAAAAAAAATACACAACCATAGCCATTTTTCTTGAGAATAATACATTTTTTTTTATTTGCAGTTAAATAGGAGGTTAAATATCCAGCATATTGTTCTCAGACCTTTTGAATTTGATGGTAAAATGTTCAGCAACATTACGCTATTTTCGGGAGTGTTTTCTCCTTTTTCTAAAATATTCAAATTTTCCTATGCTGGTGATTTTTGATTTGTTACCTTAAGCTTAATGAGTATGATATATTTGGAACTGGCATTAATACAAGATTCTTTTGATGTATGTGTTGTTTTCCAACCTGTGTTCTTTAAATTTTGGTTTTTATTTAAAAAGGCTTCTCTGTAAAGGCCTCATGAACGGTTTAATATTACACTTTCATGCAATAATATATTCCATTGCATTTTAAAATGAAGGTTAAGCAGCACTATTGTCACTGATGTTGAAAAATAACAGGATTATTATTAATGAATTGTTTTCTTTTTGGTTTTAACATTGCACTTGCTCAGCAAAAGAATAACATTGAAATGGCAATAATTTGTTCGGAGGTTTCTTTATTGGACTTACCTGTTTTAAGCAATTTTCTGCTTGTATCCAGACTATAAAGACGGACCTGTTTACTGTAGCCAACTGCAATGCACAATGTGTCAGGTCAAAGTTCAATTAGGACCTATATTAGGTTAATCGCAATCAAGCCGATCATAATGTGTCTTGCCGAGACTATTCTCAAAAAGAGATACTGAACAGTGAAATGACAGAGGAATACACAGTCCTCAGACGATATCAGAACTGCCAAAATGATGCCACCTATTTTGGAGAGGGTGTTGCTTTTTTACTTACGGAGCTGTAATCCATATCCTTGCTTAAATTTCCCAGACTCAAGTTAAGAGTTGTGCCAGGGGTCAAGAGGGTATCATTATTAGTCTGATAATCAGATTACATCAAAGGAAATTTCCTCAAGTTAGCCATTATTCAGCATGGGGATTTCAGTGTTTGCCACAAAATATGGTTCCGTAATAAAGGCACTGATCAGGAAGGAAATTATTTCTGTGATCTGTCTCCTTCGAATGCATTTGAACAGATTTTTTATTTTGACACCTACATTGGCCCTAACAAATCATCTTTATCTTCCATATAGACTGTCATAACTCCTTTTTGATTTTGACACCAACATGGGCCCTAACAAATCATCTTGACATATCTTCCATATAAACTGTCATAACTCCTTTAAGCAGAATGTTTATGCTTTTGCAAGCGACCAGGTGGCTGTTCTAGCTTGATGTAACTTTATCATTCCACCACCAATCAAGCATGAACGGGTTGGGTCATTCAACAATAAACTAATGAGGATTAAGATGGCCTTTAGATTATGCTTACAGTCATGAATTGTAAAGTCTTTCTCAAAGAAGTTCCTGACAAGGCTGCAGAGGTACTTCAATGGTTCTGCAAGAATTGTTGGAAGGCTGTCAAAGAAGCAACACTGTAATCAAAAGGAGGATGCATCCATTCCTTCTTTCTTACACATCAATTCCTTCATCTTTTCTAAGTTTTCACCAGTCTTCTGTCTAAGTTTTCACTGTCCAAGACAGTGTGTAGTGACACTTTCCATGTGATTCGCCAATCCTTGCTATAATACAATGAGATAACACAAAAAGATGATGGCATCAAATCGGAAAATGCTTCCGCGAGAATCGTTGGAGGGCTGTCAAGGAAGCAACAGTGGCGGATCCAGGGGGTGTGGGGGGCGTCCCCCTGACGTGGTGGTGGGTTTGTGGTTGGGTCTGCTTGCTCTGGTTTGGGTTGGGACGAAAGTTATTTTTTTAATTGGTTTTTAATAGTTTAGTTTTTAATCAGTTTTTAATTTTTAAGACTGTTTCTTTTTGCAAACAAGTTAGAAGCAAGGTTTTAGCTACTTTGTGTGGTCTGTTAGATTCCGAAAATATCAAAGAAATTTCCACAGCTTGAAACCCTGAGAATTTAAATTACCAATCTATACCTATCAAATACAAAGATAACAAACACATAATTGTTTATTTTTTAAGGAGTGTTTCGACTCATATACTTAGCTTGAAGCGCATACCTACATGCATCTTTATTAGAGTTCCTATTTTTCTGACGATTTTGGTCTTTATTCGAATATTTTAGGATGAATAGAAGAGGAAATATTAAGGAAAAGTGTGAATTTTGTAATTTTAGCGAAATATATTGAACTTTAAAAAGCGGAAAGATACGCTACGTTGTTATGAAAAGTAAAATTTGGATTAGTTAATTTTGAAATTTCGTAGGCAATAAACCTTCTTCTTAAAACGCTTGCTTTAAATATCTTCTATACATTTCTATCTCTTCATTCTGTTTTTCTTTTTAAACCCCTAAAAGAACTAGTATTTAATATTTAATATATCTTTTACGACTATACCAGTTGTGTCTTTATCCTCATTTCGCACTCTTCATTACTATCGTAACTACTAAGCGATGCCAGGAAGTTAGGCAACATACTAAATGGTTTGATCTATACAAATTGTCACAAACAGTGCATTACCCCAAAAGTTGGTTTGAGAGCATTTTTTTTTCTTTTTACAATAAAAAGCTTATCTCACTCGCTATAGTGGTCAGAAGTGCGAAGGCAAAAAATTATGCAGAAATTATTAAATATTTTATTTTTTTTATAGATGGTGAACAGCTTTTTATGTTATTTTTTTTATGGCGGGGTGGTTTTTATAACTTACTATTATCTGTATTAATATTTTTATACCATTTTAATTTCAACAGATTTATTAGAACTTAAACCCTCACCAGATTTTAGATTAAATTTACGACTATTTCCCCTACCTACTTAAGACACATAATTGTTGAGGTTCCCTTTTAATTGCGGGTATTTTGAAGAAAATCCTAGATCCGCCCCTGGGAAGCAATGCTGTAATCAAAAGGGAATGCATCTATTCCTTCTTTTCTTCTTCATCCCTTCCTTCTTCTGTCTAAGAAAGAAGAAGGTCAATTATGATTTGTGACAGTGTGTAGTGATGCTGTCCATGTGATTCACCAATCCTGGCCATAATACAATGAGGATAATGCAATCAAATCGGAAAATGCTTCAGTAAGAACTGTTGGAGGGCTGTCAAGGAAGTAATGCTGTAATCAAAAGGAGGATGCGTCCATTCCTTCTTTTCTGACTGACGGAATTACGATACAATATTCTTAGGCATAGATGAAAACTGTTTCTAAGGCCTTTAATGAGTTTTTAGTCTTGATGACAACAGTAAGGAAGTAGCCGACGTCTCTTTTCGCACTGATTTCACTATTGATTGGGCTAGCTACTCCGCTAAAAAAGTCCAGCAGGCTCTAATGTGGATTGATATGTCTCCCTGTCCCTACAGTCGGGTTGCCTGGAGTTAGAGAAGTGGTCTGATGTTTGGATGGTAAGCTTCAACGCATCTAAGACAAAGAAGTCACTAATTACCAAATGAAGATTTTCCGTTGAAATGCTTATTTTCTGTTCAAGTTGAAGCTATCAGAAGAGTTTATGAGCTTCGTCTTTTATTTACGACTTTCCCCACAATCTCTCTCTTGGAGTGGACATCTTGATAAGGTCTGATCTTCCTGTACGGGTCAGCTGGGTCTATTTTTTTATGTTTTGAGTATTTCTTGACGTTCAGCTTGATCATCCTTTTACAAATTCTGCATTAGTATATCGCCAAGCGTGAATGTCCGCTCTTTGTGTTTGCTTCTAAAAACTAAATGATTCTACTACAGCGAATCCAAAATAGGGCCTCAAGAACGGGCTGTAGCACTGATCCGGCACTTTTGCTTATTCTCGTGTACTATCTGCATAGGGACCACCGCCCGTCAAACCCAATACGATAAATAACCAGAAACATGTCAAATTGTTTGCTTATAACAGAAGCTCTTGGATACTTGAAGAACGGTTTTGTAAGACCCTGGACCTTCATGTGGAATGGTCTCCTGGGGTAGGCCATCCCTAAAAACCCATCTTTTGAGTCCCTTATAAGATGCTACACAGACACAATTCTAGAAGTAAACCCAGGTAAAAGGTGTACTTCTGGTATATCCGGCCATGAGTCTACCAGCTGGCTCTATGAAAGATGTAAAAAGAGAAAAAAAAAAAAATCAGAAACTAATTTTTTTCCCAAGTATATTCCATTACTACTGTTTCTGTATCTTTTGTCAAATTCAGCGTATAGATAGAAAACTGCTGCCTCAGGATTCCAGTTTTTCACATAAAAAAAAACAAAACAAAAAAACTTGCCTTGAATCTTCCCTCTGCTGGGTCAGTCGTCAAATTTGGGTTTGAATGTTGACAGACTACGGTCTTGACGTTTTATTTTTTGCTTTAACAATTTTTTTTATTCATAATGGGAAAAGGAGAAAATTTCTTGCCTGAAGATCCATTGCAGTCTTGTGTACGCCTTGCAGCATACGTGTCTACCGTGGTGTGATCTACTGTCTGATCCCTTGGTGAAATTCTGCGCCACGATTTTTTGTTCATATTACTATTAAAGAATGCCAATATCCGTCTTTCCGGCTATCCTTCCTTCCTTCTTTGCTATCCGTCTTTGCAATGGAGCCTATGATAATGTACCAGCCCAGAGAATCGTGCAGTTCAATAAAAATCATCTCCGAGGACATCAGTACAAAGTGAGTACGGAACGCTTTTACAAGGACATGGGCCGATGGACTTTCGGCAACCGAGTGGTTCAGCATTGGAACAACTTACCAGAAAGAGTAATCTGCTCCACCAACCTACTGACATTCAAGAAGGAAGTTGATGAATATTATTCAAGTGACATTTTCTCCTTGTGTAAATTTAGAAGAAATGCAAATTAAGATTTTTGTTTTGTAGAGGCTTAACGGCCTGCCATCAAATTTGCGAATATATTTATTTTATTTATTGATTTATGTTATAATTCTGCTGGTTGTAAAACTGAATGTTTTTAATTGGAAAAATTAACCATTCGCTGCTTGAATAATGTAGTTCCGAAGGATTTTATTTATTTTTGAGAAGCATACCCTGTCAGATACCAAAATGTCACACATGACTTCATTATATAGTAAATACTGAGCTTTTATTTGCTTCCTCCCCTTCCTCTCAATTTCAGTGTTCTCTCGCAATTTTATAGTTCATTTCTGTTTAGTCTTTATTTAGTTCATTTCTGTGATATAGAAGAGTACAAAAAAAGTTTTCTTTGAAAAAAAGAGAAAAAAAAAATCAGAAACTAATTTTTTCCCCAAGTATATTCCATTACTACTGTGTCTGTATCTTTTGTCAAATTCAGCGTATAGATAGAAAACTGCTGCCTCAGGATCCCAGTTTTTCACATAAAAAAAAAAAAACAAAAAAACTTGCCTTGAATCTTCCCTCTGCTGGGTCAGTCGTCAAATTTGGGTTTGAATGTTGACAGACTACGGTCTTGACGTTTTATTTTTTGCTTTAACAATTTTTTTTATTCATAATGGGAAAAGGAGAAAATTTCTTGCCTGAAGATCCATTGCAGTCTTGTGTACGCCTTGCAGCATACGTGTCTACCGTGGTGTGATCTACTGTCTGATCCCTTGGTGAAATTCTGCGCCACGATTTTTTGTTCATATTATTATTAAAGAATGCCAGTATCCGTCTTTGCTTCCTATCCGTCTTTCCGGCTATCCTTCCTTCCTTCTTTGCTATCCGTCTTTGCAATGGAGCCTATGATAATGTACCAGCCCAGAGAATCGTGCAGTTCAATAAAAATCATCTCCGAGGACATCAGTACAAAGTGAGTACGGAACGCTTTTACAAGGACATGGGCCGATGGACTTTCGGCAACCGAGTGGTTCAGCATTGGAACAACTTACCAGAAAGAGTAATCTGCTCCACCAACCTACTGACATTCAAGAAGGAAGTTGATGAATATTATTCAAGTGACATTTTCTCCTTGTGTAAATTTAGAAGAAATGCAAATTAAGATTTTTGTTTTGTAGAGGCTTAACGGCCTGCCATCAAATTTGCGAATATATTTATTTTATTTATTTATTTATGTTATAATTCTGCTGGTTGTAAAACTGAATGTTTTTAATTGGAAAAATTAACCATTCGCTGCTTGAATAATGTAGTTCCGAAGGATTTTATTTATTTTTGAGAAGCATACCCTGTCAGATACCAAAATGTCACACATGACTTCATTATATAGTAAATACTGAGCTTTTATTTGCTTCCTCCCCTTCCTCTCAATTTCAGCGTTCTCTCGCAATTTTATAGTTCATTTCTGTTTAGTCTTTATTTAGTTCATTTCTGTGATATAGAAGAGTACAAAAAAATTTTTGAATCAAGGTTAAGATGGCCAAGACAGTTTTAAGAGAGTAAAATGAACAAGCTATCCAAACGTTGTGCTTTTTGGTGGGCCATATGGTGTCAAACGAAAACCATGACATCCCCAAATGCGGGGAAGGGGAATAAGGAAAAATTTTTGTAAGGAAGTAGGGACTAAATGAGAGGGAGCAGAGATTGAAACTTTGAATAAAATGGGGCTAGAGCATGTTTGTTAGTCCCAGACTGCTGTGTACTGTGAAGAGTTCTTAGTAGTAGAAGTGGCAGTACTAGTAAGAGACAAGCACAAACTAATATACCTGGCCTTCTTTCATTACATAAATTATCTTGATTATCAGAGTCCCTCAAAATATAGTCATTGTTATTAAATACCTCTAATAATCACATTTTCGCTTTACATCTTGGTTTGTATGATAACTATAAAGGGTTAAATTTAATTTTTAAGGGATGTTTCATGCTTGTGTAAAACAATACCAGACAAACTTACAGACAACACAGAAAATATGTGCATTTAACCAGTGTAATTAAAACAATTGAAGAGGATGCCGGATCAAGTGATGTTACATTGGAATTAAGAAAGTTGATTTTGTTGAACTCAGTTTCCCCTCTTTTTTTCTAGGTAATGAGAATAAGATAGTCGTTGCTGTCAAAGAAAATTTTTGTACAAAAGGACAGAGAACATCATGTGCCTCAAACATGCTGAAAGGCTTTAAGTCACCATATTCGGCTACAGTTGTTCAAAAGCTAATGGATAGTGGAGCAGTAATTATTGGCAGGACAAACTTGGATGAATTCGGAATGGGGTATGTGCACCGTCTTATAAATTCAAAAGTTTGATGATAAGTTAATGTAAGTTCATTGAATTGAAAATAGATCTTGTTCTTTTTCGTCTGTTCATTTAGCACTTGGGAATCAAAAGAAATAATTCGTGCAAAATATGTCGGATGCCAAAATCATTCAAATCCAAGAAGAGAGTGGACTAAGTGGACTTTGGGCTAAGTTTTGGAAATTTTAAACAAATTTGAGCCTGTTTTTCAAATGAAAGTAAAGAGCGACATGAAAACTCAGAACGAGCAGAAATTCTTCTGTGTATTAAGGGGTTTGCCTAGTGCACAACCTCCTGCTCTTTACGCTAAAGATTTATAGTACTCTACGAAATTTATTTAGGAGGGCAACAAACATAGTGATTGGTTAGTGTCACTTGCTTGTTTATTGGCTACTCACGAAGAACCAATTTTGTAATTCATAAGTAAGCGTGTTATCTATTAAAAACACCCATATCCGCAGTGGCGAGGTTGCTTTTGGGTCAAAACTTCAAATGCAATAAACACTTATCAAACTACAGCATCTTTTATTGCTTGAGTAACATTGTTTCCAGCGTTTTCTTTGTACTGTAACGAGTGAGGGGCAGAGGAGGGGCATCCCCTCTTATATACAGAATAAACTCTGTTTGTTTTCAGTTTCAATGTTACTCCATACTTTCAGTTGAGGAAATTTGTTTCTCTTTCACTTAATATCGTTTTTCAAGTCAGGCCGAGAAGTGCCCCGTCTCGTGGGAATTTTTACACGAAAATTCCCTTCGCATAAAAAATTCCTCCCGCGGAAGATATTATGGACATTGAAATGCCCTCTGTTAGGCATTTAACAGCAATAACATTTAGGTATCAGATCGAGTTGAAGCAGACGCGTCAGATATAACAATTTTTTGTACTCAGGAATGGATTATGTTCGACAAAGCAAGTATTTATAATTGTATAGTCTTTTGGCTCTTTAGTTTTAGAACTCTTAGTCTTTTAGCTTTAAATTGTATGTACGGACTAAGGAGCGAATCGGGCTAATGGCATAAAATTCAAAAAAGTATTTTTTTTTAGCATACATGCATAAAAAATGCAATTTTTCTGGTGTTTCTAAATATGTAAAATTATTCAAGTTTAAAGTTACCCGTTAGGCAATTAGCCAGATTTTAGAAAATTGAAAAAAAAAAAAAACCTTAAGGACCTTAACACCCCAGAAGGGCCTATATTTACAATAATATTTTGCATTCTTCTCCACGGAATAAAGGGGTCCTTGGGAAATGTTTAATAGACAGATGCAAACGTAAAGAAGAATTGGTTTGGTATTGGTATTGGCTTTACTTGTGCTTTGCTCATCCTTTATAACGTAAGTTGAATATGTTCCATACTTTTTCTTAATTAAATTTTAAAAAAATAAGTTTTTTAACTGGAAGTAAGGAGCAACGTTAAGACTTGAAAATAACAGAAATAATTACGTGTATGAAGGGATTGCCCCCTCCGCGACCCCTCGCTCTTTATGCTAGCGTTTTTAGTACTTTTAAACAAGCTTCCTATTGTTCTACTTAAACGGTCTTTGTGTTTCAGGATTCGTTCTTAAAGAATTGAAATAAAATTCAGAGTAAAGAGCGAGGAGTTGAAGAGGAGGCAATCCCCTTCACCACGTAATAATTTCTCTTCGTTTTAAGTTTTAATGTTGCTTCTTACTTTCTGTTGAAAAAAAACTTTTTTAAAATTTAATCTCTGGTCGTTTTTAAGTAATGCCAGGAAATTAGGCCCCACCTCCAAGGAGGAATCCTCCTCCCCACGGAAGTATCCTCTAGAAAATTCAATCCTGGTGAAAATTTACCCCGGACAGTTACCCTTAATAACTCCACACGTAAAATTGAGACGGAAAAGAGAAAGCAAGACATTTAAAAAGAATTTTGTATATGAATTCTGGCAAACTCTCCCGGTGTATGATTTCCCGTGAAAAGTTCACCCCCTGGAAAGCTCCCTCCTCATAGAAAATTCACCCGTGGAAAAAACCCCTGAAAAAATTCGCCTCCCCCCACCCGAAAATGCATACATACTTACTATAACGAATTCGTTACAATAACAAATACTATGTGTAAAAAATTGGTAAATGTTATGACTTAAAGACCTTTCCCCTGGGGTTGATTGGGGTCATGTTATATCCAAAGACATTGTTATTGGGCCTTTCAACCATGATGAGCAAAATGACAATCTCAAAATTTTGACCGGACGACTTTGGGAAAAAAGTGGCGAGGGCCAGGCTGCCCACCAATCTTTTTGATCACTTAAAGAGGGCACTAGAATTTTTAATTACCGTTTGAATGAGTACTCTCACGATATTCTAGGACTAGTGGGTCTATACAATCACCCCTGGGGAAAACAAACAAACAAATAAACACGCATCCGTGATCTTTCTTCTGGCAACGAAATACAAAATTCCACATTTTTCAAGATACTAGCTTAAAACCACTACAACAGTGGTTTCTGATACGCTGAATCTGACGGTGTGATTTTCATTTAGATTCTAATACTTTTACAGGGTGTTTCCTCCTTTTTTCGAAAATCAGGTAAATTTTCTAAGGCTCGTAGCCCTTAATCGGCAAGAATAAACTTACTGAAACTCACATATTTAAAATCAATATAATAAGCTGATTCTTTTGATATATCTATTTGTATCAAAATTTTGTTTTTTAGAATTTCGGTTACTACTGAGCCGGGTCGTTCTTTACTTACACTTCGTTACTATGAACTGTTTGGTTTTTAAAAAGTTAAATCCTAATAAAGTTCTCAAACCCTTAAATTCTGTAATAATATTTTTTGTGTAATTTTTAAAAAAAGAATATAATGTTCAAGTTCAAAGAACATTAGTTATCATCATGGACGTCCACGGGGGGAGTGGGCAAGGAAGAGTCTCTTCCTCCTGGAAATCGGGGGCTATAACTAAATTGTGTGGAACGCAAAGGAAGGAGAGTCAGAATATTGTTTAATGATACTGAACTCTTGAAGTTCCTACCTTATTTTGATAAGTAGGCTACTGTTTTTGCGTTGTTTTGTAATTCCTTTCTTTTTTATTTTCGTATACTTTAATTTTACTTAGCATACTTTTTCATCACCTTTGAAAAAAATTCGATGCTTTGCTACTGGTCAAAAACCAGACAAAGATAGTTGAAACGTTGACCCTTTTTTTGCGTTAGCAAAAGACCATAGAAAAAGTGTAATCAAGTTAAAAAAATCTTTTTTTTTCAACTAAATGTAAAGGACAAATTTAAAACATAAACCGAACGGAAATTATTATGTATATAAAGGTTGTTGCTCCTACTCAACTCCTCGCTCGTAAAGCTAAAGTTTCTTAGTGCTTTAAAAAAGCTTCTTTTTTCCAATTCAATGGCCCTTGTGTCTTAGCAAATTCTCTTGAAGAAATTCGGGCCAAAAGTCAAACTTTGCAATAGAGAGCGAGGAGTTGATGATGGTCAGTCCTCGTCATATAAGGCATAATTCTCGTTCATTTCAAGTTCCAAAGTTGCTCCTTCCTTTCAGTGAAAAAAACTTGCTTTTATTTATTTTGATTTTTGATCGTTTTCAAATCGTGCCTAGGCCTAAACATTATATGACATGAGTTACCGGCCTCTTAAACGCCCATGCACTTAAGCCTCTTTGTTAATTTGTTTATATTGATAATCGTAGACTGTTTGCACCCCCCCCCCCCCCCCGCTTTCAAGTTTTTCTACCTAGGAATTAAAATGTTGCATTGCCATTAAAATTATTGACTAAATTTGAATATATCGTCAAACTTTGCGATGAACAGTTGTTTTGTTGAAAAAGTCCTTAGTAATATTTTTACTGCAGAATTTTGGGTGGACGAAAAGGAATATTATTGCTCATTGGATTAGAAATTCTGTGTGATTCCTGATTTTCTATTTAGCTGATGTCATTACAACCTCTACAATAGGATTCTCTGATGTTTATATACGTTATATACGTATGCTTAAAAACAATGAAATCTTGTAGCCAATATAAATACAAAAACAGAATTATTGCCATATTGTTCAGGTTGTGCAAAGAATTCCCTTCCCTTCCCCCCCATGTAACCTTTCTCCTGAAAAATTCCCCCGAAAACTTTCCTCCTCGTGAAAAATTATCCACCCCCCTTGCCGCAAAAAAATTACCCCGAAAAATTCCCGAAGGCTATATTCCACAATAACAAATGCTGTGTATAAAGGAGGCTGCCCCTTACTCAACCCTCGCTTTTTGTTGCTAAAGTGTTAAAGCTAGTTAAAAATACTTCTCATTCAAAATAAATGGTCCTTGTGTTTGAGTAGTCTAACAGGTCGTGGTAAAGAACTGTAGTAAGGAGCGACCCGGCTCAGTAGTGAACGAAACTCTAAAAAATCAGAATTTTGATACTAATAAATACATCAAAAGAATCAGATTCTATGCTGATTTTAAAAATATAAATTTTATCGAATTTAATCTTAACAATCAACAGTTACGAGCCTGAGAAAATGTTTAATATTTTGGAAAATAGTGGAGACACCCCCTAAGAGTCATAGAATTTTAACGAAAATCGCACAGTCGCATTCAGCGTATCAGAGAACCCCATTGTAGAAGTTTCATTTTTGATACTAGGTCACCAATTAAAAGATTCAGAATTTACCTACTAGCTAAGTGTGTTCCATGCAAAAGTGTTTTTCTATTAATATTTTGATGCCCAGTCACAAATTAAAAGATTTTTAATTTACCAAGTAGCTGAGTTTGTTGCAGTCAAAAGTGCTTGTATCATCTGTCGTATCATCGCTTTTGAGTTTTTGGTAGTCAAAAATGCTTTTATTGATTTTATTTTTGGAAATCTGTCAGCAACTACAACACTCGGTATTTATCAACTCCATCAGTTTATTGTAGTCGGAAGTGCTTTTATTAGATTTTGATGCTCAGTCAGCAACTAAGACAGTCGGAACTTACCTACTAGCTGAGTTTGTTCCATGCAAAAGTGTTTTTCTATTCATGTTTTGATACCCAATCCCCAATTAAAAGACTTTTAATATACCAAGCAGCTGAGTTTGTTGTAGTCAAAAGGGTTTTTTATTATTTGTTTTGTGCTCAGTTAGCAACTAAAACAATCGGAATTTATCAACTCCTGAGTTTATTGTAGTCAAAAGTGTTTTTTTTACTAAATTTTCGATACTCAATCAGCAACTAAGACACACAGAATTTACTTATTAGCTGAGTTTGTTATATGTAAAAGTGCTTTCTATTAATTTTTTTATGCTCAGTCACCAATTAAGGCTTTATTGTATCATTTCCTCATAGGACTATCGTATCATTGCTTAAAATACATATGACTTTATTCATTTTGACTTTATGCATATCCCCAATACTGAGCTGTACTTTTCAGAAGGCTTTATTGCATCGTTTCCTCATAGGGGTGTCGTATCATCGCTTAAAATAAATACAACTTTATTAATTTTGACTTTATACATACCCCAATACTAAGCAACACTTTTCAAAGGGCTTTATTGCATCATTTCCCCATAGGACTGTCGAATAACCGCTTAAATATATACGACTTCATCAATGTTGACTTTATGGATGCCTCAATAGCATACTAAACAATACTTTTAAAAATTCTAAGTCCCATAAAATTCCGCCCCAAAAAGTCCCCAAAACAATTTCCAAGTTCAAAAAACAATTAAGCACAAAAAGGGGGCAAAAAGTTGGGGGAGAGATATTAGGGGCTTATCGAAGGCGGGTCATAGATGACCAAAAGTTTCCCTTTAAAAAAATGACATAGCAATTGGTTTATTGGGGAACATAACTTTGCCGGTTTACTCTACCCAAGTGCATGGTAAGACCAGTTTCATTCAATCCAAATAAAAACGTATTCATAGAATTTAATCATCAAAACTCATATTTCAACTTTCCTTGGTAATCACGTTCAGACAGGTGTTTGAAAATGAGGTGCCTGCTGGATTATGCTAATGAATTATCTCTTGTAGTATGATTATGGAAATATGTCAATGACCCAACTGCGGAAATAAGAATGTGCCCTCTGTGTCTATTGATGATATACTACTCACATACACTACACAAAGAAAAGGTTCCACTATAGACAAAGAAAAGCCCTAGCTTTTTAAATATTTTCTTTTTTTAGTTTTTTCCTGTGTTTACCGACTCAAATATTCTCCTTTTCAGGTCTGGAACCATTGATAGTATTTTTGGACCTACAAAAAACATATGGAGATCAGGTTTAAAGTATCGTCTTAGAGGTAAACACAAAGATTACTCTCATCATATTGTAGACGGTTTTGAAAACGATTGGTTTATAGCTGGAGGTAGTTCTGGTGGAAGTGCAGTTGCTGTTGCTAGTGGGACTTGTTTTGGGTAAGTTAGTAGCTCGGTTGTTCGCTTATTCTGTGTTTTTTTTTGTCTTTTATTACGTTCAAGATTATAGCGTACTTGATTGGTATTGTCCTAGGAATGCTGTACCACATTCAAACGTTATATCTTGATTGTCTTCTCTTAAATAAAAACTGTTTTGTTTTGGTTCATATATTCTTAGACAAAATCAGTAATGATCTTTAGAGTATGTTCGAAATTATAGAGTACTGAAATTTGTAGCACAAGTAGCTGGATGGTTATGGACAAGTTGAACAAGTAGCTGGTTTGTTAGGTTTTCCTGCATGTGCTTCTTTACAATGAAAATCTCATCCGTTAATTTAGAGTAAGAGTTTTTATGAAGGATGGTTATCAGTGTTTGTTTGGAGGAAATATCTTTAATAATCCTTTATTTTCATGTTTGACTTGTTTAAGCTTGCTGTAATATTTCCTTTATCTATCCATGTTTTGATTTTAATAAGAGAGGCTTTAGTTTTAAGTGGAAGGGGGAATTAAAACGAATCTGTGAGCGAGAAAGTCAGATAAGAAGAAAGAGAAGATTTTCTCTTTCCAGGTTTTTTTCAGCTTAGACAAAGTTTACGTTTCAAAGTGGAAATATTTTAACAATTACTATTTAAGATAATCCTTTAGAAGTAAAAAACTTGACGAGCTATTGCAGAGTTCTGTGAATTTTATTTTTTTAATGAGGCAAATTAATTCCTTCTTTTTCTTTTTATTTTAGTGCCCTTGGCTCGGATACTGGTGGATCTGCTAGAAATCCTGCGGCATACTGTGGTGTTGTTGGCTTAAAGCCGACTTATGGGCTATTGTCTAGACATGGATTAATCCCGCTGGTGAATTCTATGGATGCACCTAGCATTCTCACAAGAAATGTTGATGATAATGTTACCATGCTCAGTGAGTAAAATCAATTTTATAATAGTAATTATAGTTATTATAGCAATTATAGTAAACATTAATTTTTTTATCTCATGTTTACGTGAATTGCTATTAATTAGCCTCATCAAAACGTATGTCACGAAAAATTGAAATAAACTTAAACATAAAAAGTCAATAAGATTTTAGTTGGAACAGTCGATGCCGACTAATACCTAGTAGACAGTATCTAGTCATGCCTAGTGGCGTCAACTCGAGGGGGCTAGGTAAGTCTGTCCCCCTAGTTTTTTACCGCTCCCCCTCCCAAATTTTGGAAAACATTTTTTTTTTCATTTTCAATGGAAAGATTGAAAAAATAAGAAACTTACCCCCCTAGATGTTGAAAAATAAATTTCCCACCCTTCCAAATTTCTGTAAATTGATGCTGCAGGTCATATGGTCAAATCCCCTCGGTTCGAAGGGTCAACCCTTTGGGGTTTTAAATTTAAAATATGAAAAGAAACATTTAGGCCACAGTTGCTGGTTGAATTATGAACCCCCGCTCCACTCCTCGTTTAAGCATGATACCTAGTGGTCTCTTTACATGGCAAAAAGATCTCTTCATGGTTTTATAGTCGAATCTGTAAGTGAATTAGTTATATACGTTTATTGGTAAAAAAAAGTGTACGATCAAAGGTGACAAAAGACAAAAGATTTTACTAGGATGAAAAATAAAATCGAGTATTTAAAAATTGTATGAATAATTTTTTTAGTCCTATTTAAGTCCTATTCGATTTTACTAGAATGAAAAATAAAATTAATTACTCAAAAGTTGTATGAATAATTCTTTAAGTCCTATTTGAGGCCTATTTAAGTCCTATTTGATTTTACTAGGATGAAAATAATAAGAAATTATTTTAGGATGTTCATTTCTTAGTTTTAGCCCCGTGTAGCCAGTGACCTCAGAATTCTTAAATGCTAGAAGTAGCTGGGGTCCCAGACCCTACTATCCATGGCTCTACCGTGGCACTTCCAGCTATATAAACCAATATATCTTAGCATGATCCACGTGCCATCCTTACTACAAAAATTTAGCTGTGAACCTTTTTTTAAGATGGTCTAGCTGCATAACTTGGGATCTAATTAATGTAATTTTTTAAAAGTAAGATATATTGCATTAGATGACTGAGAAGTTTTTTTGTCCCTTCTTTGTATTAATCCCTACATTTCGAGATCATTTTTATAAATGTGCATTAATATGAAATGCTTCAATACCAAATTTGAAATCGCAAAGCAGTTTAATAGATTTGATCTTGAACAGCCTATATTATGGCTGTTGTTGTGCACACCACTTATCACGGAAAAATGAAGTCGTTCTATAGCCAATAAAAAAAGAACAAATAAAGGATAACGACATTCCAGAGCCAGAGATGGCGCACAGGACGTCGATATTTTAATTTCGACGTTTTAGTTGCTGGGTCTTTTTCGCAGGGGATGTAGTAAGCCTGTTTCTCAACCTTGCAGCAACGAGGAGTAGAATCCTGGGCCCCATATTGTCAAACAAAGCATCAATTCACTGTGCTATCACAGGATAAACAATAAGAAATGGTTTAAACAGATTTCTCAGTTCGAATATTAATATAGAATTCTACTTTTTGCTAGCTATTATTTCAAATAAGCTGTGCCTGAATTCAGTCAATTTTGTCAAGGAAAAATGACCAAGCAACATCTTTGTGTGAACAATAAGGAGCTTATCTGCTTAATAGCGAAGTTTGTCATCCTTAAAATGTTTATGAAATTAGACTCTTTTGAATACCTGTCTGAAACAAGATAACAATCGTCGTTTTTACTAGTACATGGATATATTTTAGCTCAGTTTGGTCGACTTTGGAAAGGAAATCCTCAATTTCATTCCAAAACAGAACCGAAGGAAGTACTTGTCTATATGGAGACTTGTTTTCGTTGGATGGTGTTAAATCTGGCTACCTGAGTGAAATCTAGTCCTTATCTGATCTAGGTATAAACGCAGAAATAAACAATGATGAAACTTTTCTTTGCAACCAGAATGCAAAAAATGAAAAACGCCTTGAGGTGGACCCAAAAAGCTATCTTCTGGTTAATTTCAAGTATAATGAGTGTGCAGCGATTTTGATTAGAGATAGGATTTGCAACTAACAGTGCATCCTGACATTACTTATGTTTTTCATATAAATTACGTTTTTGCAGATATTATGGCTGGCCCAGATATCCGAGACTCGACTACGGTTAAAGACTACAAGAAGGAAGTTAAGTTGCCGGACCAACCTTCTGTAAAGGTAAATCATAGAATCATGTAGAAGATAATAAATCGTGTATTTCGTTACTAATATGCAACGCCATCTAGTTCAAAGCTAACTATGATAAATCAATTTTTTGATGGAAAGGGATGAATTATTGTTTCTTAGCTTATTTGCCCAAAATCAAAGCACATTATGTACCCGGGAAATGGATACAATGAATTCAGGAGTCCCATCAAGGCCGCAGAGCCAACTACTTAGTTAGTTGTTAGTATCTGTGTTTGGAACTGGTCCAAGACAGTGAGATCTTGGGTCAATTTTCGAACCCCTAAAAACTATCCCACGCCGAAAAAATAGTGGTTTTATTAGCCCAGACAAGGATCCTTAAAAGTTTCAAGCCAAGTGAAAAATTTTTTCGGCCCTTCTTTGCGTCGCAGTTTCGAATGGGTATTGTGCCCAAAGTTAAAATGTTTTTGTGCATTAAGGCCGACTTAGCGAGGGGCTTTTTGTTTTAAGTTCAAGCTGTTCGAAGAAAATGGTATTGGTTGACATTTTTTGGGTCTGATTTTAAAGCAAACCAATATTGTCTTATCATTTTTTGTTTGCGAAATTTAGTACCTATTTTGCAAAACCCATGGACTTCGGTTTCGTGATAACCCCATGGACTTTCGGATATAATTATGAAGCACATTGAAAAAGGAATTCCTGGCCCGAATTTTGATGGTCTTTGCCATCAAACTTGGTTTCATTTTTGTGCATAAAAGTTTTCTTGACCCACGAACTTCTAAGTGAAAGTTCCACGCCTTTCAGAGAATTGATTTTACTCTCTCTTTATCTTTATTTGAGAATCAGTATGTTTGTATCTCTTTTTTTTGTTCATTGAGGTCCTCGTGATTCAGGACTTGAGAATAGAAATTTTGAGCTGACCAGAGAAAGATTTAGGCCCTTTTTAGGTCCATCTTTTTGCGAGCTGTGCTCTATTTTTATGGCACTTGGTATTAACCAAGTGACATATAGCAATCGCAAATTCTGTGGGTCTGTCGGTCCCGGTTTTGCTACTTTAGGCACTTCCAGGTAAGCTAGGACGATGAAATTTGGCAGGCGTATGAGGGACCGGGCCAGATTAAATCCGAAATGGTTTTCTCGATTTGACCATCTGGGGGGGGGGGGGGGGGCTCGTTAATTCGGAAAAAATAGAAAAATTGAAGTATTTCTAACTTAAGAGCGGTTGATCAGATCTTAATGAAATTTGATGTTTGGAAGGATATCGTGTCTCAGAGCTGTTATTTTAAATCCCGACCGGATCTGGTGACATTGGGAGGGAGTTGGTAGGGGGAAACCTAAAATCTTGGAAAACGCTTAGAGTGGAGGGATCGGGATGAAACTT
This sequence comes from Artemia franciscana, assembly GCF_032884065.1. Classification (NCBI taxonomy): domain Eukaryota; kingdom Metazoa; phylum Arthropoda; class Branchiopoda; order Anostraca; family Artemiidae; genus Artemia; species Artemia franciscana. Next base: position 27,213,822 of record NC_088875.1, read on the forward strand.
GGTGGGAAAAATAAGCACAAGTCCTAGATACATGATTGACATAACCGAAACGGATCCGCTCTCTTTGGGGTAGTTGGGGGGAGGGGGTTAATTCTGAAAAATTAGAAAAAATGAGGTATTTTCAACCTACGAACGGGTGATCGGATCTCAATGAAATTTGATATTTAGAAGGATATCGTGTCTCAAAGCTCTTATTTTAATTCCCAACCGAATCTGGTGACATTGGGGGGAGTTTATGGTGGGGGAACCTAAAATCATGGAAACGCTTATATTGGAGGGATCGGGATGAAACTTGGTGGGAAAAATAAGCAGAAGTCTTAGATATGTGATTTACATAATTGGAACGAATCTGCTCTATTGGGGGGGGGGAGTTAATGCTGAAAAATTAGAAAAAATCATGAAACTTCATATTTAGAAGGACCTCGTGACTCCGGTTTTAAATCTTAACCGGATCCAGCGTAATTGGGGGGGGGGGGGTAGTTGAGGGGAACCGTAAATCTTAGAAAATACTTAAAGCGGTGAGACCAGGAGGAAACTGGATGGGAAGAATAAAAACCGGTCTAAGACACTTGACTGGCATAATCGGACCGGATCTGCTCTCTTTGGTGGAGTTGGGGGGGGGGGGGTAATTTTGAAAATTGGGGTATTTGTAACTTACGAAAGGGTGGCCAGATCTTAAGGAAATTTAATATTTAGAAGGGTCTTGAGCTTTAAAGCTCTAATTTTAAATTCCGACCAGATCCTGCGACATTAGGGGGAGTTGGAGGGGGAAACCGGAATTCTTGGAAAACATGAAAATTGGGGTATTTTTATTTTACGAATAGGTGATCGGATCTTAGTGAAATTTGATATTTAGAAGGAATTCATGTCTCAGAGCTCTTATTTCAAATCCCGACCAGATCTTTTGACATTGGGGGGAGTTGGAGGGGGAAATCTTGGAAAACACTTGGAGTGGAGGAATCGGGATGAAGCTTGGTGGATAGAATAAGCAAATGTCCTTGATACGTGATTGACGGAATTGTACTGGAATCGCTCTCTTTGTGATTTCGCTCAGTGATTTGGCGAGTTTGGTGGTTCTGGACGTGCTAGGACGATGAAAATTGGTAGGCGTGTCAGGGAGCTGCAAAATTTGACTTGATAAAGTCGTTTTACTAGATTCGACCATCTGGGGGCTAAAGGGAGAGGAAAATTCGAAAAAATGTGTTATTTATAACATACGAGTGGGTGATCGGATCTTAATGAATTTTGATATATAGAAGGACATCGTGACTCAGAGCTCTTGTTTTAAATCCTGACCGGCATTAAGCCTCTTATTTTCCTTTTAAATCAATCTATTTTGATTCATAGAATTTTGCTAGAGCTCATACCATATGATCTCTTGGCTCTTAGCTCTTCTTGCCTTGTCACAAGTGCCATATGAGCTCTTAGCTCTTGTTATGGCACTTGGTATTAACCAAGTGACATATAGCAATCGCAAATTCTGTTGATCTGTCTGTCGTTCCCGGTTTTGCTACTTTAGGCACTTCCAGGTAAGCTAGGACGATGAAATTTGGCAGGCGTATGAGGGACCGGACAAGATTAAATTAGAAATAGTCTTTTTCTCGAATTTACCATCTGGGGAGGAGTGGGGGGCCAGTTAATTCGGAAAAAATAGAAAAAATGAAATATTTTTAAGTTACAAACTGTTGATCAGATCTTAATGAAATTCGATTTAGGAAGGATATCGTGTCTCAGAGCTGTTATTTTAAATTTCGACAGGATCTGTCGACATTGGGGGGAGCTGGGAGGGGGAAACCTAAAATCTTGGAAAACACTTAGAGTGGAGGGATCAGGATGGAACTTGGTGGGAAAAATAAGCACAAGTCCTAGATACATGATGCGTGATTTACGAACGGGTGGTCGGATCTAAATGAAATTTATATTTAGAAAGATATCGTGTCTCAAAGCTCTTATTTTAAATCACGACCGGATCTGGTGACATTGGGGGAGTTTGGGGTGGGGGAACCTAAAATCATGGAAGACACCTAGATTGGAGGGATCGGGATGAAACTTGGTAGGAAAAACAAGCAGAAGTCTTTGATTTACATAATTGGAACGTATCCGCTCTATTGGGGGGGGGGGGGTAATTCTGAAAAATTAGAAAAAATTACGTATTTTTAACTTACCAAGGAGTGATTGGATCTTCATGAAACTTCATATTTAGAAGGACCTCATAACTCAGATCTCTTATTTTAAATCTCAATCGGATACAGTGCCATTGGGGGGGCAGTTGGGGGGGGGGGGACCGGAAATCTTAGAAATTACTTAAAGGGAGAGATCATGATGAAACTGGATGGGAAGAATAAAAACCTGTCTAAGATACGTGACTAACATAACCGGACCGGATCTGCTCTCTTTGGTGGAGTTGGGGGGGGGGAGTAATTTGGAAAAATGAGGTATTTGTAACTTACGAAAGGGTGACCTAATCTTAAGGGAATTTGATATTTAGAAGGATCTTGTGCTTTAAAGCTCTAATTATAACCTCCTACTAGATCCTGTGACATTGGGGGGAGTTGAAGGGGAAACTGGAATTCTTGGAAAAAATTGAAAATCGGGGTATTTTTATCTTACGAATAGGTTATCGGATCTTAATGAAATTTGATATTTAGAAGGAATTCATGTCTCAGAGCTCTTATTTCAAATCCCGACCAGATCTTTTTACATTGGGAGAAGTTGGAGGGGGAAATCTCGGAAAACACTTGAAGTGGAGGAATCGGGATGAAGCTTGGTGGATAGAATAAGCAAATGTCCTTGATATATGATTGACGTAACTGTACCGGATTCTCTCTTTGGGGAGTTGGGGGGAAGGGCTCAGTGATTTGGCGAGTTTGGCGCTTCTAGACGAGCTAGGACGATGAAAATTGGTAGGCATGTCAGGGAGCTGCACAAATTGACTTGATAAAGTCGTTTTTCCGGATTCGACCATCTGGGGGGCTAAAGGGAGTGGAATAATTAGAAAAAAATAGGTATTTATAACTTAAGAGTGGGTGATCGGATCTTAATGAATTATGATATTTTGAAGGACTTCGTGACTCAGAGCTCTTATTTTAAATTCCGACTGGCATTAAGTCGAACCTTAAAACGTACAGGAATTAGGAGAGGCAGTTGGGGGGCTGCCGCCCCCCAAACCCCCCGCCTTTAAAGACTCTTTTGTACAGGTTTTTTGTTGTGGGGGGCTGCCGCCCCCCTAACCCCCCGCTCTTGGCTTCGGAAAGGCCCTCTTTTAATTAACAAAAATTCCGTTTGGAATTGTCTTCTGAAATACTTTGATAAAAAATGAATTGTTATTAGCCCTAATAAGGGGCCAGTCTTGACCGTGTTTTTGGTATTTTCGCTTCAAGTTTGGCTAGTTTATGCCATGATACCAATTTTGACTAAAAAATCCCCCGCTTTTAAAGACTCTTTTGTACAGGTTTTTTGTTGTGGGGGCCTCCCGCCCCCCTAACCCCCCGCTCTTGGCTTCGGAAAGGCCCTCTTTTAATTAACAAAAAATTGAAATGAATGAATAATGGAATAACTTCGAAAAATGTTAAACACAAGAGGACAGGAGAACCATTGCGCCGAATCTAGTAATTAGCAACAATGAAGTTGACCACTCCATTTACATTTTAACATAATTATTGAAAGTATTTCCCAGACACAGAGCACACAAGCTAAGAGCTGGGGGTTTGTTGGTGTACAACAAAAAACCTGTACAAAAGAGTCTTTAAAAGCGGGGGGTTTGGGGGGCGGCAACTGCCCCCTAACAAAAATGAATTGTTATTAGCCCTAATAAGGGGCCAGTCTTGACCGTGTTTTTGGTATTTTCGCTTCAAGTTTGGCTAGTTTATGCCATGATACCAATTTTGACTAAAAAACCCCCCGCTTTTAAAGACTCTTTTGTACAGGTTTTTTGTTGTGGGGGGCTCCCGCCCCCCTAACCCCCCGCTCTTGGCTTCGGAAAGGCCCTCTTTTAATTAACAAAAAATTGAAATGAATGAATAATGGAATAACTTCGAAAAATGTTAAACACAAGAGGACAGGAGAACCATTGCGCCGAATCTAGTAATTAGTAACAATGAAGTTGACCACTCCATTTACATTTTAACATAATTATTGAAACAGTTTCCCAGACACAGAGCACACAAGCTAAGAGCTGGGGGTTTGTTGGTGTACAACAAAAAACCTGTACAAAAGAGTCTTTAAAAGCGGGGGGTTTGGGGGGCGGCAACTGCCCCCCAACTGCCTCTCCTAATTCCTGTACGTTTTAAGGTTCGACTTCGGGACGCAGCCTCTTTAACTCTTTAAGAAAACGAAGTTTTTTTCATATTATATTTAGAAGGGCATCGTGAATCAGAGCTCTCATTTTAATTCCTCACCGGCATTAAGCCTCTGATTTTCCTATTAAATCATTCTATTGATTCTTAGAATTGTGTTAGAGCTTATACCATATGAGCTCTTGGCTCTTAGCTCTTCTTGTCTCGTCACAAGTGCCATATGAGCTCTTAGCTCTTGTTGATTACATGTAAGGTCTAATCCCTTGGCCCAGGGACTTAAGTCTGTAAGTTCCAAACCGATCTGGGACGGCAAGCTTTTTGCATTATATTTATGTCCCCTAATGCGCCAATCCTCTCTCCCGTCAAAATATTCGATCCTTTTGACGCAGGGGACGATCCCTGAAAGTTTAGGAGAACTATTCTGATTGTGAAAAAGGGTATTAAAAGGGGGAGATTCCCCCTAAAAGCACTTTTGACCCGTAAAAAGGGCATTAGGGTTTTCAGTTTCTAATCTAGTGAGCTATTTCTATAAGTATATCCTCTATTTCTACATCCACTCTTTCATATGAAGTTGTTGGGGGGGGGGAATAAAAATAATATGTTGTGGACACATTCTGATTTACCCCCAAAAATCATTCTAAAGTATTGAGAGCAGTGAAATATGCTGCACATGACTTAGTAAAAATGAATTCTGATGCCCACCCCTATGTCTGCGCCAGAATTGGTTTGAAGCATCGCTTTTAGACTGGAAGGGTTGTTGTGTAATTTAAACGTAACAGAATCAGGGCATTGTACCCAATAGTACAATGAATTATGAATTATTTGGTTGATTTTTCCTCTTGAGGATATATTTCAGTGTGAACCTGGGCTCTAATGGATATTTGAAACATAAGCAGTATTTTCTCCTCCGTTTGGAATTGTCTTCTGAAATACTTTGATAAAAAATGAATTGTTATTAGCCCTAATAAGGGGCCAGTCTTGACCGTGTTTTTGGTATTTTCGCTTCAAGTTTGGCTAGTTTATGCCATGATACCAATTTTGACTAAAAAACACGGAAATGAAATTTTCAGTAAAGTGCCAGAATGAAAGAATATCTGATAAATCATAAACGCTTTTATAGGGACTTTTTTTCCTAGGGACACCCAATAGTACAATGAATTACATAATCATTGTGATTAATAAGTACTTGCCATAACCGACTTTGGAAGATCGAATCCTTTTTCTGACTAGTTAGGATTTTTCTACTTTTTAACGGCTTTTCTACTCATATTTTTTAGGGTATGCGCGTCGGGATTCCCAAGGAATTTCACTGTCAAGGAATGTCCATGGAGGTTGTTGAGGCATGGACAGACGTTGCTGATATGCTAGCGGATGCGGGTGCCATAGTTGAACAGGTATGTTCTTTGTCTTCTTTTTATGGTGTGCGTAATATAAGCTTAAGTACTGTATTGATAATTCAATTACTCAATCGATTCAGTTCGTTGCAAAATTGCCTCAGATTCCAACTAATTATCTATTGTTCGCGTTTTTTGTAAAATGAAAGGAAAAACTTGAAAGCAAAGCCTAAATGATTTGATTAAATAGAGGGTGTTTATTATTTCTCCTGAATCCTCTAAACCAACTTTGTCTTGAATTTAAGGAATTTTGAATTTCAAAACAGTTTGTGATTAGGATTCATGATTTTATAAATAATATATTACAAAGTTACTCAACTTATTGTATTTCATATATTAACTAGATGAAAAGTTGAAATTTCGTAGAACCATAAGACAACCTCTGCTGGGGTGAGGGGGTATTTGGAACCATGGTCATCAGGTTATGATAATAGACTACTCCACCGAATTTTGAGTTGTCAGTTGTTTCAAGAGAAATCATGAATTCTTTGCGAAATGGAGCTACAAAATACATCGAAATTTCGGATGATACTTGAATTGAGTCGAGTGAAATGTTATAAAAAGAAACTGATTGGTAGCCTAGTATTATTTTAACATTTTAGAGGCCATCGAATAATGATGTTTCTTAAAGATTAACGAAATGATTCTTAAAGATTAACAAAATGATTTATATCTTAAAGATTCGAAAGGCATTTGAGAATTTATGCAAAGTACTATTGAGAAAGGTCAAGTATTTGTATTCAATCATGTCAAAATGGTTATATATTGGTGTTTGCGCGAAAAAATCAGTACGCCTGCAAGACAACAAAATATGAACAATATATTCATACAAAAGTTATATGTGCAAAAAAAAATACCCCTGCCTCCCTACTGAAAAGATCGGGTTGGGTTCAATGTTAAATGAAAAAAATATATAATAATAATTTTTTCCCTTTATCCCAATGCAATAACATTGGTATCGTCAAACAAAAAAAAAACAAACAGAAAAACGCAAAAATATAATTATTTATATTGTCTCATTTAAAATGTACACGGAAATGCCTCTTGTTCCCTTTTGGTGACAGTTCGCGCTGTCCTTCTTACCCGTTGTAAAGTAAGAGAAATCAGTTAATTTACAAATGGCTGCTATTATGCTAAAAATATCTACTTTTGCCAAAGTTAATCTAATGTATTTGGTCGTCTATAAAGTAAAATCAAATTAATTTAATAGGTTCAACAAACTTTCAAAATATAAACAGGAATCTTCGGTCCAGTATATGGCAAAAGTAAGAATATTAATAAACCTTCAGTCACTTTTTTATAAGAATCGGCCTCGGCTTTTCGTAGCAGAATAGAACAAAAGTGAATATAAGACATAACAAAAATATATTTTTTTCTATTTTGGCTCTGCTTGGCTCAATGTGTAGTAAAAACACTGAAATACCTATTATTCTAGTGTGGCTAAAGTGAGTGTTATACAACTGTCCCAACACGAAGTAAAATTAAGAAGCAAAATTGGCTAGTGACAAAGAGTTAAAGACCTGCGCAGAGTGGCTTTGACACTTTATGGAAAATGTAGTTTTATATTTCAGCCCCACATAAAGTAAAAGTGAAAAATGAATATATGATAATAAAAGTCCCATTTTCAAGTCCGAATCAACTAAGGAAAAAACGTTAAATTAATAGCATTTATTGAATATGTGAAAAATGCATACAGTGGTCTTTTGGTACAAAAAAGTATTCATATATTTTGTAAGTATGTATAGAAAGTCGAAAAAAATTTAAAAAAGTAAAAATAAAATATTGTTCTTCCTATTTTTGGTGATACTGAGTCTAATATCTTTAGTTACTTGCAAAGCAAAAAAAAAAAAGTAAGTAAAAAGAAAAAATGTATTATTAGCCGCATTTGAAATGTACTCACATGCATCTTGTTTCACTCTGACAAACGCTGGTCTTATATTACACTTAAATATAAAGTCAGATCAAGAAAATAATAAATACACAAACAGTTACAAGTTGGCATAAAAATTCCTACTTTTGCCCTTTTGGAAAAATTATTGGTCAAAAATCTCTTTGACCAAATGAGAAGAAAAGAAATAACTAAAAAAAGTCTCTTTCTTAGTTTGGCTCTGTTTTAGAGAAGGGATCAGTAGAGAAACATCAAAATGTATCCTTCAACATGCCGTTGACATCCCTGGTCCATGTTTGAGTGATAATTTGTGTCATCTTGTAAAATATGTTATTTTTCTTCATGTTCTTCTTAAGTCGGTTTCCAATAGTTTAACTAATTATCAACTTCTGAGTTTAAAAAACGGCTCCTGTTACTTATTTGAAATAATTGGATTTTCATCTCCAGCCCAGTGTAGAGTAAAGACTAGAATGTTAGTAAATATATAGAAATAAAACATGAACATAATGACATTTTTAAGCCATGTTTTTTTAAGATTTCTTTGCCTCATACCCAATATTCAATCGCATGCTATTCTATTCTTAATCCTTGTGAAGTTGCAAGCAATTTTGCCCGATATGATGGGATTGAGTACGGACTAAGAACGGACGAGAATATCTCAACTGAAGCTTTGTACGCCAGCAACAGAAGTCAGGGTTTCAACGAGGTAGTTCGGGGAAGGATCTTAGCTGGAAACTACTTTCTATTAAAAAGGTTAGTGTCTCAGATGAAGTTCATTGTTTCTATTTATCATACATGTGGAATGTTTTATCTAGATAATATGATATTTTTTTCATTGCTGTTGTTATGTTAGCATACAACTGTAAGCTGTTTGAAAAAAAACTGCCATTCAATTTAGTAGAGTTCATTGGACAAAATAGTAATCTAATTGAATTGTAAATAGTACATTTTCTTAGACAAAATTAATTGCAATAGAGTTTTAATTATCTCTTTGTCTCCTCGCAATTTGCAATCTGCAAATAGAAGAAATTTTTTAAAGATCTAATTTATCATTCATTAAATAGGTATCTGTGATTTGTTGGTTTTTAACAAAATTAAAATTCATATTTCAAAATACATATTTTTCAAATAAAGGTTAAAGTTCCTATGGTATCCATTGGAAAACTTGAGCTTATTTCTCATTATAAATTTTAATGTTCTTCGCCTTTCGCTTATTTATTCATCATTTGTTTCTTGTATTGTGCTGAGATACGAATGTTAACTTTTTTTCGTTTTATCTACGTTTAAACTGTAACCAGACAAAAGTCATTTATGGCTAAGCCTTCTCGTAGTTATAAACTATCAAAACTTTTCATTTAAAATCCCTTTCTTATTCTACATATGCCTTTTGTTATGATAGGGCACTCGTCCTTCCTACTTTGCGCTGTCTTGAAGTCCAAAGATTGTTGTGAATTTCGTATTTTCGTATAGTTCATTTAAAATTAGTCTCTTTTCTTTGTTTTCCTAAATTTCACCTTCCCCGCCCATCTTCCTTGCAAATGTTGACCACTTTGAAATAAATTGCTACTGACGTTTCTGATTTGCATTTTTCATACAAGAAGACTATAGTATTATTAAATACTATTAAAAGATTCACATAAAATAAAAAAAAATAATTGAAACGAATAGAAATTATTCTATATTTGAATTGGGATGCTGTACCCTTAGCCCCCCCCCCCGCCACTATTTTGACTGAAGCGCGACTTGAGCTTTAGTGAAAGCAGTCAAAATCTCCAAACGTTTACTTTCTGTAGTTTCAATGTTTTAGGAATTAATGTTCTAATGCAGGTGTATTTGCTTTAAGTGACAACAAGAGCGATAAACAAAATCTATTTGGTGTGTGTGAAAGGTAATAAGGCAGGTAAATAAAACGCTTGCATTTACCAACCAGCTAAATATTTTTTCTATCTGATTAGTTTAGTCAAGCACCAGTTAAACTTTACCCTAAAAAGCGTGTGGTTGAAGGGTGGTAGCCTCCTCATATTTAGATTAAAAGGTATTTTATTTTTATGTAAAATGACTTATTAGATTTTTTTCACCTCTAATTTGTTAATAACTATTAGATTATAGACGAAACCCAGAACGCTTGGGAGTCTGCCCTTGGAAATGGGCTTATTTTTAGAAGGTTTTTGATGCCTTTAACAAAATTGCCATTTCATACTTTGGACTTGTGACATTTCGGTCTAATTTCTGCCAAAATTATAACTCCATGGCTTAAGATGATGGAAGTGGCAATGTACTGTGCTGGGAGCCTTTTTCCTTTTTTTTTTAAATAATAGGATGAAAAACATCAGTTTGGATGAGCCGTTTCTTTATTTATTATGACTACTGATTTGATAAGCTCATCCTCTAAGCTTAACTATTAAAAATTTTATCAAATTTTATTACATTAAATTTTATTAATATAATTTTATTATATTAAAATTTATCAATTTTATTTTATTAAATTGGTAGGGATTCTTGAAACGCCAAAAAAAGAAACCTTTTGATTCATATGATCCTGCAAGTTATGGTTATAACAGCCGTTCACTTTATGCAGACTGTGTATATCTTTGGGGAAGAAATTCGGTTAAATGTCCACCCAAATCGGTAAATTATATGCACAGCTTCTAAATATTCTCAAATTAGTTGTCTCTTATAATCCTCTTTTAGTTTTGATTTGGCCCTTTTGGACTCAAACTGTAATTTTTGGCTACAAATAGCCCGAAACTACCAACTGTTGAACTATAGCCAACTACAACCTGATAGTCAATTGTGGTGAAAACATTGTGGGCCCATACAAATCATTGAGCGAAAATTCATTTATTAAGTGCGTAATTTTTTTCATTAAAGTTTTAAAAATGGCAGAATATTGTTAAATGTAACAGTATTGATGAACGTAGTAATTATTTTGCATGCATTAAACTTGCACATGAAATGTGATTGATCCCTTTTTTGATATTTTTAACCCTTTTTTACTTATTTAGCAATTATTCTGAGTATTTTGAAAAAGCCATGAAGGTACGCCGACTGATAGCCAATGAGTATAGACAAGTATTCAAAAATTATGATGTCCTTTTAACGCCAGTAACATTGTCTGACGCGCCTCTAGTTTCGGAGTTCCAGAAAAGAGATCATAGAGAACAATCAGCAATACAAGATTACTGTACTCAACCAGTTAATATGGCAGGTAATATTGCCCCCTCTTCTGAAATAGTTGTAGAACTGAAAGTCTGCCTACTTTGGAGTTCTTACTTTTTAGTATAACCCTTAATAAAATACACTAGAGTAGTCAGATATGGCTTAATACAACTTTAACTTTATTCTTAACTCTATGCATAGGCTTACCTTCTAAGTTGTTCCTTTTACCTTTCTCAAATTTATTAGGGGAGGGCTTTTTCTTATCTTCTTGCAGTTTTCACTTCCTTTACCACGAATTCCTCCCCCATCCTCTCTTCCAAAAAAAGTCTTCAATCTCACAACAACTACATAAAGATAGGATAAGATTTATTAATCATGAAATACACATACAATATTACATTTACTATTCCCCCAAAGGCTCATTGGTCTGTAAAGAAGGAGGAAGACAAGCGAGTCACTTACTCAGAGAAGAAAAAAAAATCAAAGTAATCATTTACTCACAGAGAGAAGAGCAAAAAGGAGAAGAAAAGAAAATATAAGTAAAATAAAAGCTATAGAAACCAAAACTAAATAGATTGAATAGGCTAAATTAATCAAGTAGATTAAATAGACTCGAATAAAATAACAAAAAACATAAAAGAAAAATAAATGAATAAATAGATAAACTTAACTTCTAGGAGGCCAAAGAATATTTAATAATTTTTTTAAACAAATCGAATAAGTGGCACCTTCGAGCTGATTCAGTATTTCATAGAATATGACTCGCCATTAAAGGATTAAAATTTGACCTCACATTAGGCGTAAAAGGAACTTGAATATGATTTTTTGTATTGTAATTATACGGATTAGAGGTTAAAGATAGCGGAACTCTTAGGGGCCGGGGGAGGTCACTATGAAGCTGAGAGAAAGTGAAACATGCATACGAAAGAATATACAGTGACTCGAGATTAAGTATTGGTCTAACTCCTGAACGACTAGTTTCCTAAATGAGGTTTCTATCTTTATTGTAAACCTTAGAAAGTGGTTTTAACAGTGAAGGAAAGGAAGACATTCATACTAATGGACAGTAAGTAACGTAAGATTGGCTCAACTAGTTAAATAGGATTTTCAGAATTGATCCAGGAAAAATATGTTTAAGTTTCCTTAAAATACCGAGACTCCTGCACATCTTCATTTTAATCAAATCAATTTGACGCTTGAAAGACAGGGTTTCATCCACAAGAATGCCCAAAAAACGAATATGTCCATCTTTAGATTTTATGAATTATCCCATTTGGCTGGTGAATCTCAAATAATTGTGGATAAATCTGAGAAACATGGGAAAAAATATAGAAAACTCGTAAAATTTAAGGTAAGATAATTGGCATCTAGTCACATACTGCCCTAGGAATGACGCATGGGTGGATAATAGATAGACATATCTATTAACAAATGAACTAACATCATTTTCATTCGATCCTAATAAGGGAGATTAAAGCTAGAATTGCCTCTCCCTCAATAGGACTATCTGTCTTTGCTTTTTCTGCAATTAACCATGACTTGATGCCCACAACTGTTTGATTTTAATTCAAAAATCAACCGACTCGGATTCAAATTTTCCAAATTCGAACGAAGCTTTGATTCGTAATTTCCTGCTGTCATCAGCAAAACAAACAAGGACATCAGAAGAAGGCGAACTATAGTTGCCACTATGGGCAAGGGAAGGCTTTAGATTGCAAAGTCTACAGCAATTAATAAGTTTCTGCATTCTTACTACATAAAAAGATCAATTACATAAATTAAAAATAGCACAGGTCCTAGAACATTCCTGGGGGACGCCAAAATTCACTTGTGAGGGTGAATGGAAAAGTTGGTCGACAGAAATTAACCTATAATTCAAATAAGCCTGGAACCAAGAAAACACATTTCCCCTTATGCAAAATGAGACATCTTCAATAGAAGAATTTCATGGGTTAAGGAATCGAATGCCTTACAAATTTCCAGGAATATAGCAGCCGGAATTATTCCCGAATCTAACGCAGAATCTGTAAAATTCAAAAGGGTCATACAGGCATATTCAATGGAGTGCTTCATTCGGAAACCAAATTGAAAATCATCGAAAAAAATTTTGGATTGTAGAAAAGTAAGGAGACGAGGAAGCTTAGTCTTTTCAAATATTTGACTAAATACTGATAAAATTGAAATCGGCCGATAATTTGCTGGATCGTTATACGAAACACCTTTATACAAAACAATAATCCGACCACGCTTGAGAGCATCCGGAAAAACTCCACATTCAAATGAAAGAGTAACAAATTTTGTTAGGGCAAAACTATTGAAGGAACAATAGATTTAACTATCTTAGTATGAATAGAATCTGGCCCAGATGAAGGGGAGTTTTTCAAGCCATTAAAAATTTTATTAATTTCACTTAGTCAACTGTTACAGGCTTTAGAAACATCGACTTGAGACAAGACAGTTCAAAGTAAGATCTAAAGTCCGGCTTAGGCTGAGATAAAGTAACTGTAGAAGCAATATTCTTACCAATACTAGAGACGAATGAAGTGAAAACCTCTTGGATATTAAGCTTGCCCTCTACATCTTCATCACCTATGACTAGACTCTAGGGACAGAGCTAGATTGAGAACCGAGTTTAAGTACAGAATTTACTACCTCCCATGTTTTACGAATATCATTGCCACATGCAGCACAATTATTTAGATAACAAAGAGATTCGGCTTTCCTACAAAAAGAATTATCTATATATTCTGATAGATCTTGAATTGGCAAAGACGAATAGCACTCGCTGAAAGCGGTAGTGCAAAAAGTGGGTAGCAATGCTAATTGGTAGTTTTCAAATTTGTTGGCGGATTTTGTCTGAAAATACCATTTTTATATATAAAAATAGGTTTTTCTCAAAGAAAAGCTGTCAAAACACAAGCTGTGCTCCTGAAAGTGTAGCGGACATATAAAGCCCACCAGATAATATTTTTCCTTCTCCAGCTTTTGAGGTTTCCGGATGCCATCCATGGGTTTAGAGGAACAATGTTTTTAGACCTATGATTAGAAGGTGGTACTTTACAAATATTAAAAATAACCTCTTTTACGGTTTCATAAAAGGGAATAAAGAAGAAAATCCTTATCATTGCCAAACAAGCTCCGCAGATTTCCCGCCAATTTAAACCCAAGAAGAGACAACTTTTTCTCACCAAACTTAATAGAATAAGAATCAAATACTTCAGCCGGGTTACTCTGAATCAACTCGGTGAACTCTGAACCGCCGGGTTTAAAGCTGAACCAAAAATATATTAGAAAATGATCGTAGACATCGCTAAGTAAAATTGAGTTCACCTTCAAGCTAATAGCAAAGATGTTATCAATCAAAGAAGCTGTAACATTAGTTACTCCTATGGGGATGGATGTAGTTGGTAGAGTTCCTGCGGGAAGCATGGTTGAAAGAAAATTAACTGAAGCCGAAGAGCTTGAATACATCAAATTTATCAGCATATTTGCCCAAAGATAAGCCTGATTTGCATGGCAGAATATACAATAGAAGGAACAAGTATTATCTTCTTAACAGAACTTAAAATTGCATTGGACGCATAGAAATCTAATACTGAAGTTAAGGAAAGGTTTAATAAAAACGTTTTCAGTCACTACAGAATTTTGCTGAATGTCCATAAAATAGTAATTCTTTTCCTGCATAATTTGTTCATTCATAAGATGAGCCTGAAATGAACGATTCAAAAACACAAATATTTAAATATGCAATAATAAACTATGTCCTTATAATTATGAAAAATGGATTAGTAAATATCGATGTTAAAACCTAAAAGGAGCTGAAATAGAGTCATGTGAGGAGTCGAAGGACCATAGAGTCAAATGGATAGTCAGGTTGAACCTAGAATGAAAAGAAATTACAACAAATAAGAGTGCGGCTGCATCTTCTCAAGTCTCCTATAGGCTAGATTGTCAATGTGATTCACTATACGAATAGTTATTATTTCACGTAATGCCAACAACAACAAAACTAATCATGTTAGAAGGATTTCTTAAAATTAATATAGTTTTGATTTCAACCAGTTGCTGCTATTTTAAAATGAAATTTTTGTATTACTTTTTATCCCTTTGAATCGATTTTACTGAAAAGTTAAGAAGATTTATTCCTACTGGTTATTTTAAAGTGCAGGTTGGTTTGCTTTCTAGCCATAATTATTGACGTATCCAGAATTCTTTTTTTTTTTGGGGGGGGGGGGGGTACAAAAAGATTTTTCCCGGGGGACTGCTAATTTTTTTAAATCACATCAGAAATCGGTCCACATTCACTTAGTGAAGTTTTTACGAGTCAGACAAACATTTCGAGGGGGGGGGTCTCAAACCCCTAACTCCCCCCTCCTGGATACAGCCTTGGCCATAAGCAGTGTTTTAAACTGGCTAACCAATAAATGATTCGCCTGTTGGTTTTTCATGCATTTATAATGAATGTATTTAAAATAAATAAATATTGGCTTAAATTTATTGTTTATTAACTAGTGAAACTAAATTGATGTCTAAGATATATTAGTATTAAAAAAGAATTCATTCCTGGAGATTATTTTTGGTAGTAATTTTCGAATGTTATAATGATATGAGAAAATTTGAATAAACCATATCTTATTTTTAGCAAAGGGCAAGTGGTACTCTAGCTTACTAGGCGTTTGAGGGGTCCTAGCCCCCCACCCCTTGATAGAAGTTTTAGGTGAACTTAGGTAATGGACTAGGCTACTAAATAACTATTTTTAAAAAACATTACATTTAAAGCTTGATTTTTTTTGTAATAAAGCAGATTCTATTGTGCTAAAGTAATTGCTTAACTGTCTTCTTGTTTTTATAAGCACTATTCTGAGGTTTCATCGCTACTTCTATATAATTTTTGGCGTTATAGCTGTCAAAGAAATATTGTTTTAAAAATAATTGCATACAATTAGATGTAATAATATCTGTGACTGTAAGTATTGTTATAAGTACAGTAACTTATAAACTACATGTAGTTTGTTATAAGATAATTTGGTATTTTAACATATGAAGCCCGTCTATGTTGACTATATCTTTAGTATACTTTTTTTGCTTCCCTCAACTTGTCACTACATCCAATTTAAATGTCCCAATTAGCATTTAATCTCAAAACCTGAAACATTGAGGACTGATTTTTGTCGTGCTAAATACTTGTTTTCTCATTTCGATAAAAAATAAAACAATTAAAATAGTCAAGGGAAAGGCGGGTTAAAGGGAATGAGAGGCTTTTACATTCTGAGTTGGCTGCGGGAGTTGTTTCGTAGCTTCAAAATTTTTCGTCGAACCTTTTTAAAATTTCTGTCACTTGTTAAGTTGTTCATCTAAATCTCGTTGTTTTCTCTTCATTTTACAATAGACAAAATGTACATTATCGTAGGTAGTTATGCAAGTACACCATATAAATTAATTTCACATAACAAGAAACATCCCTTCTGGGTATTATGGCCCTCAGTCATAGTGCCGTTGACAACTTTATTGGCTATGGACTATTTTCCATGTTTTAATTACAGGCGTTCCAGCTGTTAGTGTACCAGTTCAGTTGTCTTCTCGGAGTTTGCCGTTAAGTATTCAATTAATAGCCAACCACTTTGAAGAAGAAAAAATGCTATCAGTTGCAAAATGGATTGAGCAGCAAGTTGATTTTCCGTTGTTAGAGCTTGAATTATAATGGACTTAGAACAAATTATTCACTGATCTACGACCTTGATCGAAAAGGAGGAGCGATAAATGCAGCGGTTTAGTTTCTCTGCGACGTCTTTTTCTTTCCTTCATTTTTTTTTCCAGACCTTCATACAGGATCTGAGTATTCTTGTAAGCAAGAATAAAATGAATACATAGACACGGCAATTCTTTTATTTTTTTAGTAACCAGAGACCTAATATACCCAGGCTGGAAGTCCTGGTAAAAATCTTATCAGTTTAACTAAAACAACATAAAATTCTTCTGGACTGAGTCCTAATTTTTGAAATAGGTACACCATGAAGCACGAGCCAGAGAATGATCTGAGTATTCTTGTAAGGAAGAATAAAATAAATACATAGACACGACAATCCTATTATTTTTTTTAGTAGCCAGAGACTTAATATTACCCAGGCTCTAAATGCTGTTAAAAATCGTATCAGATTACCTGAAACAAGATAGATTCCTTCTGGACCCTGAGTCATGGTTTTAGAAAATTGGAACACCATAAAGCACGGACCAGAGAACTATCTGAGTATTATTATAAGGAAGAATAAAATAAATACAGAGACGCGACAATCCTACTATTTTATTAGTAACCAGATCCAAGGAGGTTGTCAGAGTAAAGGAGGAAGTTACAACCAGAAGTAAAGGAGGTTTTTTTGTCGTCAGAGGACTTATAAAAGGTCAAAAGGATGTCAACATTTCACTTCGTCTTGATTGAGATCATTCAACCTGTCAGCTGCATTTTTTGAAGGCATTTTACTTTGTACAGCCAGTTACAATTGGACAGCTAATATGATTGAACAGTCGTCGAGACCTAAGTTTTAACGATTTCCCCTCCCTCCAACCCCTCCCCTCAGATGGTCGAATCGGGTAGACGCCTGTTATCAAGTCGATTTTTGCAGGTCCCTGACACGTCCAACAATTTCCATCGTCCTATCACGTCCAGAAGCATCGAACTAGCCAAAGCACTGGAAATACCCCCCAGTTCCCTCAAAGAGAGTGGATCCGGTCTGGTTATGTCAATCACATATCTAGGACTTGTGCTTTTTCTTCTCACCAATTTTCATCCCAATCTCTCCGCTCTAAGCTTTTTCCAAGATTTCAGGTTTCTCCCTTCAACTCCCCGCAATGTCACCAGATTCGGTCGGGATTTAAAATAAAAGCTCTGAAACACGAGGTCCTTCTAAATATCAAATTTCATTAAGATCCATTCACCTGTTCGTAAGTTAAAAATACCTCATTTTTCCAATTTTATTCAATTAACCATCCCTCCACTCCCCCCCCCTCAGATGGTTGAATCGGCTAAGCGACTATTTTTAATTTAAACTGGTCCGGTCCCTGACAAGTCTGCCAGCTTTCAGCGATCACTATATCGATCAGGTATCTAGTTTTGGATATTCCTCATGTAGAAATTAGGGTCGTCCAAGATTCGAATCCAGGACCTCTCGCACCCTAAGCGAGAATCATACCCCTAGAGCAACGGTCCACATCTAAGCCAACAATAATCATTTTTCGCAAATAAAAATTCTTCTCGATTATGTCGTTCGCTCGCTCCCCCCCCCTCCCCTCAGACGGTTGAATTGGGGAAATGACTATTTCTAATTTAATCTGGTCCAGGCCCTGATACGCCTGCCAAGTTTCATCGTCCTAGCTTATCTGGAAGTACCCGAACTAGGAAAAGCGGAACCGACAAACCAACGGACACAAATTGCGATCGTTACATGGCACCTGCCCGACGGAAAAGTGCCATAAAAACAGAAAAAGTGATCCACTACAGTTCCTAATATGTCTCATATTTGCGTTTATGCAAATATAACGCCCTTGAAACTTCAAATTTCCACCATATGTCGATATCAAATATAAACCCCAGAGCGTTGTCATCTAGATAACAGGCAAAGCTATTTAATCACAAAACTGAAAAACAGTTGTATACTGCCTATTTCACAACATTTGCTCAGGCTCAATTTTTATATCCATATTTATTGCCTGTTTTTCTCTGTAATCTAGTCTCTGTTCTAAATTTCTACTCTGTAATCTAGTCTTTCTCTGTCTCAGTTCTAAATTAGACTTTCTTCTGTTAAAACCTTTGAAAGTGGATTGAATGGTGGATATGAATACAGCCTCTATATCTGCAAATAAAACTGAACTGGAGTCATTGAAAAATAAAAAGGTAGTTATACATTAAATACCGTTTCCAAATGAAAAAAGAAATTATTGAAAAAGAAAATAGGATATTGTGTTTATTATAATAGGATTTTTAATACAACTAGATAGAATAAATCAGTTGCTGTTTGATTATTGAAGTCAGTTGAAGTCCCCTTTCCACGTCTCTTTTCTTCCGAGAATAGTCCGATCAAAAGTTTGAGATTGCCATTTATCTAGCATAGTTGAAAGGTTCGAAAACTGTACCTTCAGATTTAACGTGACCCATACATCCCCCAAAGATAGGTCTCGGGATGAAACTATACTAAAAATAATAAGGATAATGTACCATCTATGAAAACTTATTTTATAGCCACAAAGACAAATATATATTTGCACATTGGGAGGGTAAGGCCAAGCTTAGGCTAAATTAAATTACCCCCACATCTCCCTAATATGCAAATATACAGCCCAAATTATGTTATTATATAAACTAAAGCAATACATTTTCATCATATTTTGGAGCCAAGAATACAAATTCAGGGAAGTAGAGGGAGAAACCAAGGATTTTGTTCTTTTTTCTGGATAAAGATGCAAAAAGGCATTTTTCAAAATTTCAAGGGTAATTTTCGCTTGAGATAAACAAGACATCAATCTAAAGGTATTTTTCCACTTCTAGAGGGGTAAGTTTGCCCCCTTCCTGTAGGTGTGCCTGTGTAGTTCATGGTAAAGAAACAAACAATTATTAAATACAATAATAAAGTTTTATAATTCTAGTGATTTATAGTCAAGAATCTAGTGATTTTTCAACAGTTGGCAACCATGGATGTATGAATAAGCAGTGATCTTCTGACGGCTAATGTTGTTGCCAGATTGGCTTGTTTCAAGCCCCGGTGGCTTATTTCTCTGGGCTGGGGTGGGCGTTTACGGGCTTGGGGCGGGAAACTGGGCTTATTGTTTTTTAATTTGGCTTGTTTTGGGCTTTTTCTATTCCAAAGAATAACATTTTTTTTTTCAAGTTCAAGTTCATTGTTTTACAAAACTTTCGAGGAAAGAAAGCAAACGGATTTAAGGAAAAGTTTAACTATACCCTACGATTCACTAAAGAAGAAATTGTGTTTGAAACAGATGAAGATGGACTTCATAACCCCCAAGCATGGACCACTCAAAATGTTACAAAAGAATACCTTACAGTTCTAATTTTGTCCTAAGTCATTTGAATCTGCTTCTTGTCATCTATGATTTAGTTTGTCACAGTTTTTCGTCAGCATTTTATGTCAACTTGCATTACAAGGTTCCGGGTTATTTTTGTAAATTGTAAATATTTCTATTATTGCGTTGTATCTTTCGCATATTTGCGAGAATATATATAAGTCTCTATTAGCGTTCTTCTGAGTTTGTACAGGCTTCATGAAATTATGTTTCAATTTCAATCCTCCTTTTTGGCGCTTTTATAGTGTATGTACAAGGAGATAGAGTGTAAGGAGGTAGATAGTTACCAGAAGGCTGAAAAGATCCACATAGCCTCAAGCTTCATTACATATCCAGGGCTTCATAACATGTAGAACTAGTAGCCTGTCTCTGTGGTTTGTCAGCTGAGACGATTGAAGTAAAAAAAAAAAAAAAAAATATCACAAACCGGATGTTACAATCTCAAAGCTCTTTATTCAAATTCGATACCTGAAAGTATGAGGCTTTCCTCAAGCTGAGTCTGTAGGGCGTCTTTACCCTTACGTCCGATGCTTATCCAAAGCTCGTGCGAAAAGTCAGTTTAGTCTTTTTCCAAATTGTTTCTCACTTTTTAAAAGTGAATAACTGTCGAAAGCGGTGCAGGATATATTTGACACTTTGCAGATTAACCTGCCAAATTAAAACCCCAATATTTTTCTAAGAATTACTCTGCTCTATGTCAAAGCACGAAAAGCGGAACTGATTTTGGCAGCACATGTCGCATGTCATTCGTCTATTATAACTATTAAACACGTATCCACCATTATCACAAGTGCTTTTCCTGAACCAGTTTCTGAGGCAACGAAATTGAAGAGAACAAAGTGTTCAGCCCTTATCAAGAATGTTCTTGGACCAGAAAGTCTCCAAGAGATTGTCGCTGAGAGATTGTGCGGGATACTATAGACCTAAGATGAAGAAAGTTCTTTGTGTTTCTTTGGGCATGGTCGAAAAACCTTCGACCACTTTTGTAATTTTACATTAAGAACTGAAAGACTTCTTAGCTTCATGTGGAATTCACCTAATAAATCTTATAGGTATCGGGACAGATGGAGCAAACTACAAGTGTGGCGGGAATCATTCGCTGTTCACATTAGTATGAGATAACGGGTTGCCTCAACTCAAACTCTTTATTGCGTATGTCACTCCGTACATTTGTGTGCTTCCGAGGCTGTTGGAGAGCTTTCAAGCAATTTGGAGTTCATGCTCTCAGAGACTTACAAGTGGTTTAACGTTATTCCGCTACGAAGAGAGGCATATCAGCAAATGTTAAAGCTCATAAGCGATGGGAATACCCTGTTAAAATATATTGCTCCTCCCAATGCCCGTTGGATGTCTCGATATAGAGCAGTTGTTCGCACACTCGAGCAGTGTCCTGAGCTGTCAGCACACTTTCGATTAGCGATGGAAAAGCAACGTTCCTACACTGCCCGAATGCCTCATGATATGTACCTCGGTGAACGGAATAAGGCATATATTGTTTTCTTGAAGCCATTATTGGCCGAATTCCAGAGAGTTAACCTCCTTTTCCAACACACTAGCGCAGATCACTTTCGTTTATTTGAAGAGCTAAAAGAGTTTGTATTAGGTCTTCTACGGAGAATATTGCATACGTCTGCAGTGTCATTAAGAGTGAATTTGGACTTCAAAATTTATTACCTCCCTACAGCCGAGGTTGACTACGGATACGAGTTCCTTTTGGAGCTTGAAAGATCTAACCTGACCAGTCATCAAAAGGAAGAAGTAAAGTTGCATTGCCTCAAATTTCTCAAGGAAGCTGCTAGAGCAGTTTTAAAGCGCTTGCCTCCAGCTCTTGATTCTCTGCTGAAACTGAAAGTGCTTTAACCCACCATTTGTTTGTTGCAGTTGCGTCTTCGATTTAGTGATTTGTCCTTGGATGTTATTCCAGTGCTGAATATTAGCAAGTTTGAGAGTCAGTGGAGAACTCTCTTGGCAGTCGACTGGGCATAAGCTTATGGCGGAGAAATTTCGAGTGACTCTTGTGAATCCTGCACCATCTTGATCCAGTTGGTGTCCTTCCATTTCGTGACTTAACGGGATGGGCGTTGACCCTCCTCAGCCTGTCAATAAGCAATTCTGTAGTTGAGAGGTCATTTTTTGTTATGGATATTGTGAAGGACAAATTTTGGAATTGAATGTTGTTGCCTATGCTGAACTCAATAGTAGTCTTTTGGTATTTGCTGTTCGCAGTTTGAGCCTACTAAAAATATTTTGCAGTTCAACAGTGAAATCTATAGGCTTGGGGGTTGCGTTGCAACCACAGATTTCAATTTTGACAATGATCTTGATGACATGCTGGTATTAGTATAGAATTACAGAACTGGCTCTTTATTCGTTTTCTTTTCTTCTGATGCTGTTTTTATCCTCTCGTTCTTTTCTAACTTCTTGAGGTGTAGATATATACTTTTAAAAAAATTGGATTTCCAACAAGAAAATGCGTTGAAATTTCAACTGCTTAAAAAAGATAAAGTTTATTGTTGAATTTTCGAACAAAGGTTTAAAATCGAACAAATAAGTGTGATCTTCAACGATTTGTTAACTTTCCAACAACAAAAGTTTAAAGTCCAGCCAAAGAATTTATTATTCCATGTTCTGTTGACTTTCCAATACCCAATTTTTAAAAATCAACCAATTAGTTTTGAAATTCCAGTGAAAGAATTTTATATTTTACACTTTGCTGACTTTCCAAAAAAATGTTGAAAATCCAACGAAAAAGCTTAATATTCTACGTTTTCCTGATTATTCTTGCAAATAATGTTGAAAATAAGATACGAAATTATTTTTTTAACAGGAGTTTTTTCAATTTGCACCTCAAGGTACAAATAGGAATTGTATAAGAAATCGTCGGTTTCTTTAAAAAACGAAAAAACAAATGTTGGAATTCTTCGGATTCTGTGAAATTTATATAAAAATGAACTCCTTCAGTGGAGCCAAAACTTGGAATGTTCAGGCTGGAGCCTGATTGGTAAAAAAAATCGACTGATAAGCTGCATCTAAAAACCAAAATGCTTTAGTACAAAATAATCAGCTTTTGATATGCATATTTTTCCTAAGGTGATGAAGCTGAAGTTTTAGCTTGCAGTTAGCTATTTCAAATCAAAATTTCCTCGTGTTCGTTCAATATATTGGTATTTCAGTTGTTGTAGCACTTTTTTGTGTCAAAAACTGTACAATATATCTCATTTCCCAGAAATTATTTTTAATTTTTCTTGCTTGAGGTATAAAGAAAATGTACCAAAAGCAATGAGAGCTTTTCAATCATTACGTTGATTCTCTTGAAGTTTTTTTTTTCCTTTGTGTTGCAGAATTTTAAGCTTCAATTATTTTCTTTTTTGCGTTTTACCACTCTATCCAAAGAAGTGATTAAGCCTGTGTATTTCTAGTTGTAATATTTTGGTCATAATTCTGTTTTGCTCGCTAAAACTATTTTGCTTATTGAAAAGGTTTCATTGCGTTTTCTGTTACTCGTGATTTTTTTTTGTTGTATTACGATGTCAATGCACTAAAAATTGGCTGAGAATCTCGTCCATTAAAACTAGGTAACAAGAAAAAAAAGAAGGTTTTCAGTTAAAAGTCTTAACGTCTTAAATAACCATAAAAAATCAAAATATTTAGCTGCCATGTAGCTTAAGATAGTTTTTAGATTATAATCTTGCTTCAAAATAGGTTTCTAAAGAGATAAAAATAAAGAAAATATAATATTTAGTGACAAATAAAAAAAATGTCACTTATTAGGGCAGTAGGGCATGGGGAAGTGGCTTTATTTGTATAGGGCTATAGCTTTCGGAAGGGTTTGGAGAGGTGGTAACTCTGTCGAAAGGTGTAAACTCGGGGGGGAAACTAAAACTGTAAGGAATAATAACATATTAGGATCTGCCTCGAGGGCTCGGCTGGGAAATGGCCCCTTTGTCTTTTTATTTAGCTTTCATCTAAAATAGCAGCAGTCACAGTTAAATCGTCCAACTTTGATCCTAAGTCTGAACACATGTTCATGGACTAATTCGTTTCCAAGTAAATGGTTCAACTTTCGCACCATAAGTTTTTCAATGCAAAGGCTTAGCGTTAAAAAAAACCATGAGTTCAAAATATTAAGCTACTATACAGCTTAAGGTAATCCTTTTATATTTCAAACTTAAAAGCAGCAAAAAATGTCAAGTATTCCCGTTTGCCAGGTAGGTTTATCCTTCTTCCCTGCGAATTTTGAGGGGAGACCAACAAAATTACAACTCTTCCTGATTTTAAAGAAAAAACAATGAGAATAGCTTTCGGACTGAAAAATTCTGCATTAATTTTGCATCCAGATGCACTATTCTCCGCAAAACAAGCTTTCGGACACGCTCACAATAAAATCATATCTCAAAAGTGGATTATTTCGGTAAATTTTTTTTGGGGCTTGTTCGGGCTTGTTTTGAAAACCCCAGGGTGTTTTTCTGCGTTGACAACCTGGCAACACTGGCTGATGGGTAGACTTACATATTGCTGTATTTAAAATCTAAAGCTGATAAATTTATGATCTAGCCTGTATGATTATTTTGTGTTATGTAAGTTCTGATTGTTTTAGTAATTAGGTCTAGGTTCCAGAAACGAGTTAGGCCGAGTCCCAACTTAGCCTATAGGCTAGTCCAGGTAATTTTATAAGCTATGGTAGATAAGTGATTCTAAGGGAATATTTTTGAATAATTCTTTTCTCTTATTATATACTTGTTAGAAGACAAATTAACGTCAATATGTGCCTTTCAAAATATTCTAGGCCAGTCTATCCTTGCAAATATTATTTTTAGGCTTTAAAAAGACAATTTATTCCTTAGTCTGATTTGGTAACATTGTACTAGCTCTTGTAAGGAAAACATCATAAAAGAAAAGAGTAGCACTGTTAGATTCTTTGCCTTTTCAGAATATTGTAAGTTATCTATGTTTGTGACAATACACCCCTTCTGATGGTCATAAATATAGCCCTAGGATGTAGGCTGCACAGGACTAAGAGGAAATATCAACACTGTGCAATCCTTAGCCTACCCTAGCCTATAATGTACAGCATGTTTCTATTATCAAGGTTATCATGTTTTCTTCCATTATTGTCCATATTTAAAATAATATTTGGTAAAATTCTAGTTAATTGACTTCTTGCTATCTCAAAAAGGGTTTAGGTTAGGAAAATGAAACTTTCAAGGATGAATCTGCAGACTAAAGTATGTCTCAGGAAGGTATTTTGAAGCGACTACCTCCACTCCTTCTCCCTCTAGAGGGCCCTGACCTTTGATGACCTTTAAAAATATGTATGCTATAAAAGTGAAACCTTGCAAAATAAATCTTTTGTTTTCAGCTTCATATCTTTGCTCAATTCCATTTTATAAGGTTTTAAATATATACAAATACATTTCCTAAATTTTGAAAAAAAAAACATTGATATGGCTCAAAATTCTACTCAAATAACAGGAATTGCATTTTCAGAACTAAAGGCAGAGAAAACCAACTAGTAACTGAAAACTAAGGTAAAATGTTTTTTTGTCAAAATTTCAATAGGTATAGACCTGTCATGTAGGCAAATTTCAGGGCCCTATAGAGGGAGAAGGAGTGGAAGTGGGTACTTTAAAATACCTTCCCAGGACATACTTTAGCCTGTAGACCCATCCCTGAAAGTTTCATTTTTCCTAACCTAAACCCTTTCCAAGATAGCAAGAAGTCAATTATCTAGAATTTTACCTAATATTTTAATCTCTCTATTTTTTATTATTATTTTGCAATGACACTGACCTAATGTTCTTTTTTGGTCAAGAATGCTGCTGCCCATTAATAGAGATAAAATTACATCACAAGAAGAAGAAAAAAATAAATATAGAACTATTATTTGGCACCATCATAGAACATAGTACATTATCACAAGTATAAATAAGAAAGTTTGAAAGAGTATAAAATAAGAGAACTAAGGATACTACTGTTTTGTTTTATAACATTTTTGGCCAAAGATCTTCAAGTCTACACTATCTCCCTTGTTTTTTATCTTTTAGCATAAAAATTATTTTTTTATAGCCCAGGGCTATATCCAGCCCCATTAGAGTAGGAGTGGCTGATTTGTAATTTTGGCAAGAGTCATAATTATGATAAGAAAGGCCATTGAATTAATATTCTCTTAGTTTTTCTAAATTATTAAATTCAGTTTTGTCCCTTGAAAACCTTGTGGATATTTTGCTCATTTTCTATCAGATTTATCAACAAACTCATGTAATCTACAATAAAAAGTTGCAGTCACATCACAAAATTTGCAGTATTAATTTTCATTTCATTTATTATGCTTGGTGCCTGCTGTCAAAATTTTCATTTCACTTTGGAAGATTGCTATATAGAAGCATCATCAATCTCATTAGGTATTGTGACACAGTATAGAACAGTGTATGTATACTAACATCACACACTGACCCCTCATCTCCAGCAAATAGAATAATCCTCATGAAGCCAAAAGTAGACTAAAACAGGCTTCAGAAGGCTCTTGTGTTAAAGAAGAAGAATATGTCTCTATCTTTGCAGAAGTTTATCACAAAATATTAGAATATCTAGTTTCATCTTAAGTAAAAAAGAAAAATAATAATTCAGTTTTTGTTACAGATGGGCTGCAGCATGAATCGCTCTTATTTCTTCAAACCACAAATATTACTAATACCAAAAATTGAGTACTAGAATTTAGTGATCCCTAATTTCTAAACTTTTGAAAGGTTGTTGAATTTGTTGAAAATCTGTTGAATTTTAGTAACCTTTCAGTCAAATTGGGGAATCATCACTGGTTTCTAGCTTGCACTCTAATTATGGAATCATTATGTAAAAAAATAAAATAAAACACTAGTATGTCAAATATTTTTGACTTGCTGGTAAAATGCTTTTGTAGAATCATCTAAGAAAAACAAATAAATGACACACAAGAATCATGTTTTGCAGGAAGACTTTGCTCTATGACATGTACATCAACATTTGCACCTATCCAGAAGTAGCAATGACTTGTGTTTTTCTCTTTACAATTTATGGCCTAACAGTCAGTTCAAGGTAGCTCAAGTAGCCTAAAGAAAAATTAGATGGGTTTGAGTATGGTGACTATTTTTCTGTTGATTTCACAATTGTTTGACTGACTTGGCCCAATTATGATAATATTATTTATTTTCCTTTTCAACAAGTTTTAAATTTTACGATCATATTGCAGAAGAAGTATAAACCATTTTGAAATTGGGCTAGGAATTACTTGGGAAGTTCCAGCTGATATTGAATTTTAGTCAAATTGAATGTTATTGAGAGAAATATGGTCATTTTTTAAAGAATTACGATTGCAGTATTGAATTACTAGTAGCATAATAGGGTTTTCAATTATTTCAGGACAGTAAATTATGCTATGATTTTTATGGTACTTGGTATTAACCAAGTGACAAGTAGCAATCACAAATTCTGTCAGTCTGTTGGTCCCAGTTTTGCTACTTTAGGCACTTCCAGGTAAGCTAGGACAATGAAATTTGGCAGGCATATAAGGGACCAGACCAGATTAAATCCGAAATGGTCGCTTTCCTGATTTGACCATCTGGGGGGGGGGGAGGAGGGCTGGTTAATTTGGAAAAAATAAAAAAATGAAGTATTTTTAGATTACAAACAGGTGATGGGATCTTTGTGAAATTCGATGTTTGGAAGGATATTGTTTCTCATAGCTCTTATTTTAAATCCCTACCAGATCCAATTACATTGGGGGGAGTTGGAGGGGGGAACGTAAAATCTTGGAAAATGCTTAGAGTGGAGGGATGGGGATGAAACTTGGTGGAAAAAATAAGCAGAAGTCCTAGATACGTAATTGACAGAGCAGATTCGGAACGGAACGGATCTGCTCTGTCTGTAG
Source organism: Artemia franciscana (assembly GCF_032884065.1). NCBI lineage: Eukaryota > Metazoa > Arthropoda > Branchiopoda > Anostraca > Artemiidae > Artemia > Artemia franciscana. The sequence continues at coordinate 27,241,533 of NC_088875.1, forward strand.
GAGCTGGGGGGGGGGGGAATCATTCTGAAAAATTATAAAATATGAGTTATTTTTAACTTACAAATCTGGAAATCTTGGAAAACACTTAAAGAGGAGAGATCAGGATGAAACTTGGCGGGAAATATAAGCAGAAGTCCAGGATACGTGACTGACATAACCGGAACGGATCTGCTCTATTTGGGGGAGTTGGGGGGAGGGTTAATTCTGAAAAATTAGAAAAAATGAGGTATTTTTAACTTACAAAGGAGTGATCGTATCTAATGAAATTTCATATTTAGAAGGACCTCGCAACTTAGATCTCTCATTTAAATCCCGACCAGATCCAGCACCATTGGCGGGGGGGGGACTGGAAATCTTGGAAAACACTTAAAGTGGAGAGATTGGATGAAACTTGGTAGGAGGAATAAAAACCTGTTCAAGATACGTGACTGACATAACCGGACTGGATCTGCCCTCTTTTGGGGTGGTGGGGGGGGTAGAGAGTAATTTGGAAAAATTAGAAAAAATGGGGTATTTGTAACTTATGAATGGGTGACCAGATCTTAACGAAATTTGATATTTAGAAGGATCTTGTGCTTTATAACTCTTATTTTAAATCCCGACCAGATTTGGTGACATTGGGGGGAGTTGGAGGGGGAAACCGGAATTCTTGGAAAATGTGAAAATTGAGGTACCTTTATCTTACAAATGATGATCAAACTTAATGAAACTTGATATATAGAAGGATCTTATGTCTCAGGTGCTCCATGTTCAATTCGAATCGGATCCGGGGACATAGGGGGTTGGAGCGGGGAAACACAAATCTTGGAAAACGCTTAGAGTGGAGAGATTGGGATGAAACTTGATGGGAAGAATAAGCACAAGCTATAGATGCGTGATTGACATAATTGGAACGGATCTGTTCACTTTGAAGGAGCTAGGGGGTGTTGATTTGGAAAAATTAAAAAATCAAGGAATTTTTTAACTTAAGAACGGGTGACTGAATCTTAATGAAATTTTATTTTTAGAAGGAATTCATTCTCGGAGCTCTTATCTCAAATCCCAACCAGATCTGTTGACATTGGAAGGAGTTGGAAGGGGAAACCAGAAATCTTGGAAAACACTTAGAGTAGAGAAATTGGGATGAAACTTGGTGGGTAGAATAAGCAAATGTCGTAGATACATAATTGACGTAACTGTACTGGATCTACTCTCTTTGGGGGAGTTAGGGGGTGGGGTTCAGTGCTTTGGTGAGTTTGGTGCTTCTGGACGTGCTAGGACGATGAAAATTTGTAGGCGTGTCTGGGAGCTGCACGAATCAACTTGATAAAGTCGTTTTCGCCGATTAGACCATCTGGGGGGGGGGCGAAGGGAGAGGAAAAAGTTGGAAAAATGAGGTATTTATAACTTACAAGTGAATGATTGGATCTTAATGAATTTTGATATTTAGAAGGACATCATGACTCAGAGCTCTTATTTTAAATCCCGACCAACATTAAGCCCCGCTTTTCCTTTTAAATCAATCTATTGATTCATAGAATTTTGTTAGAGCTCATACCATATAAGCTCTTGGCTCTTCTGGCCTCGTCACAAGTGCCATATGAGCTCTTAGCTCTTGTTCTTAAAGGTTAAGGTAATTTTCAAAGGCAACCTAGCCTATTTAAATATTTATGGAAAGTTTTTTCCAGTGAGTACTATATTTGGTGGTGCTATATGCTAATTTATTTAACTTCTAATTAAGTCATGAGCATAATAATTGGAATTTAGCGCTAAAAAGTAATTAGAAAGAAAACATTTTTAACTATGCCTTGTGGCTTAGTGCTCATTTCTGAGTCTAGCTGTTTCTTGTCTACTTGCTTTTTTTGCTTGGTGTGAATATCAGATGGAAAAGATAGGCTTGCTTGCAAATAATGCTGTCAAGTTATTAGGACTATTAATAATAGGATAAAGCTAATTATAAGCCTAAGTTAAGTTACAGAAAAAGAAGGAGCAAGAAAAAAATCTTTCCAAGTCATAACATTAAGTTAGCCTAGCCCAGGTTAACAAAAAAATTCAGCATAAAAAAAGAAAAGGAAAGGTACTGGCTAAAAAGAACTCTTGAATATGCAAATGAGTTCACCAAATATGAAGGAGCTGTGTAATTATTTGAGGTGAATATACAGTATGATTTAATTTCCTGAAAAAGTGTAATACAACCCATTTCATGCCTTGTATCACAAAAGTATTAAGAACACCGAAAATGAATGCTAATTCTTAAAATTGCTTAAGTGGAAACTTAAAAAAACATATATGTCTTAGAAAATTAGAAAAAACTAGGAATTCAATTTTTAATGAAGATGATCTTGAATTTTCAATTCTTTTTTTTTGCAAGAACCTGCCTATTTCAAAAATAAAAAATGTGTGTTAAAATTTAACAAAAAATAAATTGGTAAGATATGTCTTCATGGATCTCTAGAAAGTGTAACTTTCCCTATTGCTGTAGAAGAATGAAAATGGTAACTGGGTAAAAATCCACTGATTGGATTAGTAAAATATAGGCTAATCCTAACATCTTGTTAAGAAATAAGAATTGGAGAGAAATATAAAACTCAAAGATAAGCATTAATTAGTTTATTATTAAGATTATTTATTGCTTCAAATTATTAACTGTTGGCCTACCTGAAAGAGCTGCTTTTAAGAAAGACTAATCATCCTTTTTCTTCTTTCCAAACATTTATTTCAAAAGTAATGCTTTTATTGATTAACTTGTATCACATGAAGTACAAGTATGAAATTTATTATTTCACTTCAGAAACCCATGAAAGGAAGAAATATGTGGCACCTTCAAGTGTAACAAAGATATGTTGACATCCAGTTTTGACAAGCAATAGATACAAGATAAACAATTAGACTAGCTCATGAAGAATAAATATGACATATTGCATCATGGAAAACTCAAGACAAGTCTTTAAATATTTTATTGCCATTTTTTCAACATCTTTGAATCTTTAAGTGCAAAAAGCATTATTAAATTTACTGAATTAGTTTCCACATATTATTTTTCATGGTTTGGTTTGGAAACAGAGGTGAGGACCCTAGTGAGACAGGGCATTGTCTTTAAGAAAAGTCAAGAACAGAGTGGCAATATCGTTCAACCTCTAGCAAGATATTTGCCCATTCTTGAAGCTTGGTTAAATGATACCCAATATAGACCATAGAAAGTTACCAATATATGCACAATTTTTCAGAACTAGTTCATTGACTTGCTTTCAGCAGAAGTCAGAGAGAAGATTCTTGACAAAGTCTTGGATTTAGAATTTTATTATGTGATAGTGGATACAAAAACTGATACTTCACATTCTGGTAAACTTGCAGTTGTAATCCACAGTATCAGCTCGGAAGGGACACCTATAGAGAGCCTATTAAATGTTAGTGATGCTAATGACAAAACCAGGCAGGGTACAGCAGAAGATATAATATGAACATTGTCAAGGAGAGTAATTCCTGTGGATAAACTAGCTTTCCAGTCTTATGACTAGGCAAGGGCGATGTCTGCTCAATTTTGATGGAGTCCAGCAGAAAGTATCTGAACTTCTTGATTACCATGTGTCTTATATCCTCTGTCAGGTCCAAAGACTAAACAATGTTATAGAGAATTGTTGTAATTCATCTTTTTTGATAGTTGAGCTTTTCAACGTCCTTAAAGAAACATTTGTGTTCTTTGCTTCATCTACAAAGCGTTTTGCTGCCATTAAACAAACTCTTTGATTGAATACAGCCCTAATCTCTGAAACTTATCTTGGCTTGGTGGACTGCAAGGGCTGAAACCTTACAAACAGTTGTGGTTACTTCGTTTGAAGCAATAGTTTCAGCTCTTGACGAAAAAAGCTGATAAAGAACGTCGGTACGATGACGAAGGCAAAGCTAGTCGCCTTCTGAAAAGTCGCCTTCTAAACTTCGACTTTATTACCTGCCTCACGTTTCTTAAAAATATCATTTACCAGACCAGGATTGCAACAAAAAAAAAACTTGAAAAAGAGGTGATAAGCATCATCAACGCAATGGAGATGCTTGAAGCTACTAAGGGACTTTTCGAAAGAATATCAGGGAATGAAATGAACGGTTTAATTGACAGTGCAGCAGCATTTTCCAGAAGGATGGAAGTCGATCCCGAGGCAGATTTCATCAGACATCATTGTCGGTGACTTGGACCATCTCGTTTTGACAACCGAGTTCATATTCAAGCCAACATCTCAATATATCAGTCCTATAGACAATATTTAAAATCATTCTTTGTGGGTTGACAAATATGATGGGAGATGATCTCAAAGCTTGCCTTGTAAACTTTCAGCTATTTTGCTTACTTCAGGCTCCTCAAAGAAAAGGATTTCAGTTGCAGATATTGAGCTAGCAATAACATTTTTTCCAAACCAGGAAAGAATTCAAGATTCTATTGCTCTTTAAGTAGAGATTGAAGTTCGGTTTCAATTTTTTCAAGGTACTATTTTCTTCATAGAAGTCCTAGGTGAAGGACATTCCCGGCAACATCAGCTTAAGCAGGCTAATCGGAAGCTGAAGTTTGTTTAGAGTTGGCTGAAAATTGCCATGGTTTATTCTAGGCTAGATTCCCTCATGTTGTTGGTGAATGAGAAAGACCTTACCGATGCCACTGACTTAAACAAGATCGTTCAGCAATGATCCCCTTTGAAGAAGAGGCAAATGCAAATTTAGTTGTTCTTACTTATGCATTTGCAGATGAGATATTCCATTTTAATTTCTTGTTTGTCTCCGTAGATAAGTATAAATGATAAAGTATTAATGCATAATAAATTTCCACGAGTCGTAAAATGTGATTTAGGAGTCGCTTAAACGAGGGGATCTTACCCCCCCCCCCTTGGCCATGGTGCTTTGAGCCACCCTTGGGTAGTGAATTAATAATTGCTTGAAAATTTCTTTCTTTGGCCTAATTTAGGTTGTGGATCCATTTCTGAAAGTTACATTTGCCTAAATCAAGTACATTCCAAGATAACAAAAATCAAATTATCTAAAGTTTTGTCCAAAATAACTAACTTCGGAAACAATCAAAATTCATTCATTATATTACTAACCTAACTTTGATTAACGTTGTTGCGAAAGGGCTTTGAAATCTGACTTTGTTTATTGGGTTAAAATTCGTTTCGAACTCTAATTTTTCACTGATACTTCTCCAGGAGTCTTAAAATGGTGCAGGTGGCATTCGATTCCCCTAGGTTTTGAAAAAATACCTTCTTTCTGGGATATTTTCATCGATTTTTTTGTTTTAGTCCTTCATCAAAAAATTGAAAAAACAATAAATTCGTCCCCCCTATGTTTCAAAAAACACTCGAAATATTCCCCAGATTTTCATATATTGATGCAACAGCCAGGACTCCCCTTTCGATTTCTGGTGCGCTAGTCTAGAACTAGTTTTTTTTATTTATCTACTGCTATTGGGCACAAATATAATAAACACAACTCAAAATACGACTGGATTGTTTCCTCTCTGCTTGTAATCAAACAGTTCGTGGTAACGAACTGTAGTAAGGAGCGACCCGGCTCAATAGTAACCGAAACTCTAAAAATAGAATTTTGATCCCAATAGTTATATTAAAAGAATCGCATTCAAATGCTGATTTTAAATATAAATGTTTCATCAAGATCTGTTATACCAATAAAAAGTTACGAGCCTGAGAAAATTTGCCTCATTTTAGAAAATAAGGGGAAACACCCCCTAAAAGTCATACAATCTTAACGAAAATAACACCATCAGATTCAGTGTATCAGAGAATCTTATTGTAGAAGTTTCAAGCTCCTATCTACAAAAATGTGGAATTTCGATTTTTTGCCAGAAGACAGATCATGGATGCGTGTTTTTTTTTTTTTTTTTTTTCCCAGGGGTGATCGTATCGACTGAGTGGTCCTAGAATGTCGCGAGAGGCCTCATTCTAACGGATATTAAAAGTTCTAGTGCCCTTTTTAAGTGAACGAAGAAATTGGAGGGCACCTAGGCAACCTAGGTATCCAGTGAGCAACAGGCTGAACCATCATCACACCCATTAATTAACCACAAAAAAAAGAATTCCAATTACAACAAATAAGCAACTCACAACACAAAAAAACCTTTGTAGTTTAATTACCCTTTTGAACTGGCAGAGCACATGTATATTAGAAAAACTTATACCTACTAGTTATTCTTTAGGATTTTCTTTTTTTTAGCATGCCTTACTTAAAGAAAATTTGTGCTGACATTAAGAAAATTTCAATCAATTAATTCTAAACGGTTGATCTAAATGTTAATGAAAGTTAGGTTAAATCAAAGGACTTGCAAAAGAATATTCGATCAAGTTATACTGATAAGAATAAAAATGAGAGTTTGGTTGTTTTACACCTTATTTTTGAATGCAAGTTATGTCATACAATTACCCAAAGTTCAAACAGAACAAGCATTTCACACTTCTCATTATAGTTTCCTTCTTCCGAAGTTTTTGGGAATTTTGTCATTTCATTGTTTCTGAAGAACAATAAAAATTGCCCTGTCCTCCAGTGGTTTCAATACCTAAAAATGTGCACATGTCAAAATTGGTTCATCTCAATCTGTAGAATTAAATAAAAAAAACAAGTTTTTTTAAATGAAAGTAACGAGCAACATTAAAACTTAAAACAAACAGAAATTACTCCGTATATGAAAGGGGCTTTTCCTCCTCAACGCCCCGCTCTTTACGCTAAAGTTTGACTCTTTCTCTTAACTCTATTTTTAAAACAGTAAAAAACTTTAGCGTAAAGAGCGGGGCAATTAATCGGAAGATTTTGAGAAAAAAAAGGAGCGAGGGAGGAGGCCTAGTTGCCCTCCAAGTTATTGATTACTTAAAAAAGCAACTAGAACTTTTAGTTTCTTACAAACGTTTTCATTGGTAAAAAATATACGTAACTTACGAATTAACTTACGTAACGAGCTTCTATATTCGTAAGTTTTTATTGCGTATATGAGGGGGTTCAACCCTCGTTGATACCTCGCTCTTTACACTAAAGCTTAGTTTTTGTCCCAATTCCTTAAGAATGACCTCTAATCACAATGGCCGTAGAATAAATAATTGAAATTACTAAAAATGCTTTAGCGTAAAGAGTGAGGTATAACGAGGAGGTAAACCCCTCATATGCGTAATAATTTTTGTTCGTTTTAAGCTTTAATGCTGCTCCTTAATTTCAGTAGAAAAAACTTTTCATATTTATTTTTTCATTGGTTTTTCAAATAATGCTAGAAAATCCTGTGCCCCCCTTCATTGAAATTATCTTCCCCCATGAAAAGTTTCTCCATGGAAATATCCTCCCACGTAACCCCCCCCCCTCAACTCTTCCCCTTAAACCAAAAAATCCCCCTGAAAACGTCTGTACACTTCGAAGTAACCATTACTATATGTAAACACAGGTCGAAGTTTGTAACTTGCAGCCCCTCCCACGGGGACTGCGGGGGAATAAGTCGTCCCTAAAGACATAGTTATTGGGTTTTTCGACTATGGCTAATAAAATGGCTATCTCAGAATTTTGATCTGGTGACTTTTGGGAAAAAATGAGCGTGGGAGGGGGCCTAGGTGCCCTTCAATTTTTTTGTCACTTATAAAGGGCACTAGAACTTTTAATTTCTGTTAGAATGAGCCCTCTCGCGACATTCTAGGACCACTCAGTCGATACGATCACCCCTGGAAAAAAACCCGAATAAACACGCATCCGTGATCTGTCTTCTGGCAAAAAATGCAAAATTCCACGTTTTTGTAGATAGGACCTTGAAACTTCTACAATAGGGTTCTCTGATACGTTGAATCTGATGGTGTGATTTTCGTTAAGATTCTATGACTTTTACGGGGAGTTTCCCCCTATTTTCTAAAATAGGCAAATTTTCTCAGGCTCGTAACTTTTGATGGGTATAACTGATCTTGATGAAACTTGTATATTTAAAATCAGCATTAAAATGGGATTGTTTTGATGTAACTATTGGTACCAAAATTCCATTTTTTAGAGTTTCGGTTATTATTGAGCCGGGTCGCTCCTTATTACAGTTCGTTGCCACGAACTGTTTGATTTATATCTGCTAGGCGGGATTTGTGGCTACTAAGCTACACTGCTTTCCTCCTTTCCAACATGACCCCAACATATCGGTAACTGTATTTCCTTGTAAGGGACACAAACTTTCTAACACATATAATAATCTTCCTCTATTAAGACCGCCTAAGAAAGCTCAAACTGCCAACACCTAAGTACTTGAGAAGACAAAGAGGCTCAAGACATGTTTGGAAAATTATAATTCCTCCTCTCTGATTTTCTATGATCTTGTTGTCATTAGAAGGAGCTTTGACAACAAACCAGCTTTATAAGAATTTGCCAGGACTGGATCACCAGGACTGGTGACTCAGTCTAGTTCTGCGGTTTTAATAAATCCTTCAGAAATTCTAGAGGCTCTCCAAAATTATCTTGTGGAAGAAATTTAAGGTACATATAAAGATGTTTGAGAACAGGCCTGAACCAACCAGATAAGTGGAAAAGTCAAACACCATGTGGATTAAAAAAAAAGAAGAAAAAAAAAGATAATTATGAACTGAGGTGAGCCAGTCAAATCTATGCCAAAGTGGCAGCACGATCATTTTTTTGGATTTATCCTTTCTGAAGAGTGTAACCAGGAATATTAAGTAACAGGAGAGGAGTTTCTTGTAAGCTAGCAGTGTCAAAACTGTTTAAAGATAAATTCAGTATATATTTCGTTTAATTTAGAAAGACATCCTACAATCCTACATGCGAAAGTCTGATTTATTTATAGTCTTTTAATTGGTCCAGATGTTGTGTATGGGTAGCAGTGATGAGGGTCAGTTGCTGATTAATTAAACTTTTTTTTGTAGAACCTGATCTTAGTGTTTTACGGATGATGCATGTGAGACTAAGTAGCCTATATTTTTCTCGACACTAAGAAATTTTTCGACTATAGTCAGACAAATTTATAGCAAGTAAATTGTTTTCGAATTTCATTTTTGATTAATTTATAGAGATTTTGTTGTTGTAAGTTTTTCTTTCTCATGAGTGATCTAAAACAATCAAATTTGCATCATTTCATGTACACATATTTTTCCGTTAGTTCTCTTTTGAAGTAGAATATCCTTCTTGTTAAAATAAAGGTTTGGTTTTGCTTTTGTAGCAGTGTTTTAGAGCTTCTTTTGGTAATTGCTGCTTATTGTTGTAATAGCTGTTAATTATGTCACTTGTAGTTTCAGGTGTAGAAATGGTGTAGTGAAACTCAGTGAGTGGTGATAATGTATTGTTTGCAGTGGCTTTTACCAGTCCTCTTGATACCAAAGCCAATCAATCCTGCCTTTTTTCATAATTATATAGCATTCATTGGTCTCTATTTAACGGGATTCTTCTTGGAGAAACAACCTTGCACTATATGCACCGTTGCTTTTCTGACTGCACTCTTCCTTCTATGTTACAGTGGAACTGGAAATTGTTTTTTCTGGTATACCTGTGAAGCTTCATACTAGAAATGGATTCCAATGAAGTCTTGGACAGCAGTATTAGATCGGCCTCTTACAACATTTTACTTCAGGTTAGATTTTTGTTTATATTTAGTTCTTTGTTTATAAAAAAGGATATTAAAAAAAAATCAAAGCTAAATTGTGATGGTTGTCTTTCTAAAAGTACTGTTTTTTTGTATTTTTCCTGTCATGAGAGGGCGAAGGAACATGAACCCCCGATTTCCCCTATTTTGTACTTTTTTTCTCTTATTTACACAGTTAAGTGTCAATTAAATTGCCGAATAAAAACAAATTTATATTCCTTCCTAGAATATTACGTTTCAGGAGGGTCCCTTGGAGTTGAACAAAGGACTGGGCGAATTTCCATCCAAGCAAAGTGCACTAAACGGAAAATTTAGCCTAGCATGAATTTAATGAGCGTAACATTGATGCTTGAATCAAACTTTAGACTTTTGGGTCCTAAGTTGTTTATTCTGTTTTTGCCTGCTTGAATACAAAAATATCCGGATTTTGATACACTGTTCCTTGATAAAAAACATTGATATTTTAAAAGATCTAAAGGTGAACTGGTTAGCCATGACAAAAACAAAGAGAAAAAAATAATCTCAAGATGTAGAAACGAACGGGACTTTGGCCAGTATAATTTTTTGGCTCATCAGTTTTTATGAATGTAGTGGAACTTAAACTCAGGCTCGGGGTGGTCGACAGGTCCTTACACAGGAATTTTTTTTTTCAGTGGTGGGAATAAATTTTATTTCGAAAATTTGAATAAGAAAATCCCAAATAATCGTGAAAATGAAGGATTTCGAGGGGTCCATGCCCCGAGACCCCTCCTCTCCTTGTGCACGTCACGGATGGGCAGGCTTCCCCTTGAAGTGTTGTGTATTCTATCATGTATATTTTTTCACCTTATACCTGCCTAAATGAATGAATTAAGTATTTTTTCCTGTATTTATGTAGTTGACCCCTAAAATAAAACTTGAATAGTATTACGTAATATGCTTTCTCAATGTTGTGCAATATTGCGAAGTGTCGCTACCAAAGGTTTCTGAATCTGATTGTGGTGTTCCTCTACATTTTTATTACAGGTTTTCTGTGATTTCTAATAAATTTATTGCTTCTCCTTGATCGAACTAAAACTAGTGGTCGGAGTGGTCCTTGGATTCATAGCAGGGGTTGCCGGCTGTTCAAAATAAAATCATACTAACTGCGAAAAAAAATACAAAAAAAACACGCTTGTCTTGTTAATTTCTATCTCTGGCTTTTGGCTCTACCGTGATGATTGGCGAGGTCAGAGAACTCACTAAGTATCTCCTTTTTAATTTATCCTTGTGTAAAACACTTTTTGCTATTATTTTCCATGCAGTCCTGTAATGCCACATCGGAAACTGCAACCCTTATAACTAAGGGTGAAGGTGTACGGGGTGGCTTCTCATGGGCAAACCTGGCTTCTAAAAACATATTTTGTTTAATTTTTACACATTCTATTTCCCAATGCGTTGTACTAACGGTATAATTTCAATGTTTTTACCATAATTAGTCTTTCAATATGGCTATTTTACTTGTTTTTTATTAAAGCAATTGAGTCTATAAACAAGAGCTAAGAGCTCATATGGCACTTGTGACGAGGCAAGAAGAGGTAAGAGCCAAGAGATCATATGGTATGAGCTCTAACAAAATTCTATGAATCAATAGATTGATTTAAAAGGAAAATCAGAGACTTAATGCCGGTCAGGATTTAAAATAAGAGCTCTAAGTCACGATGTCCTTCTAAATATCAAAATTCATTAAGATCCGATCACCCACTCGTAAGTTATCAATCCCTTTACCCCCCCAGATGGTCGAATCTGGGAAAACGACTTTATCAAGCCAATTTGTGCAGCTCCCTGACACGCCTATCAATTTTCATCGTCCTAGCACGTCCAGAAGCACCAAACTCGCCAAATCACTGAAACCCTCCCCCCAACTCCCCCAAAGAGAGTGAATCCAGTACGGTTCCGTCAATCACATATGAAGGACATTTGATTATTCTATCCACCTAGTTTAATCCCGATTCCCCCACTCCCAAGTGTTTTCCAAGATTTCCCCCAACTCCCCCCAATGTCAAAAGATCCGGTCGGGATTTCAAATAAGAGCTCCGAGACATGAATTCCTTCTAAATATCAAATTTCATTAAGATCCGATCACCTATTTGTAAGATAAAAATGCCCCAATTTTCACGTTTTCCAAGAATTCCGGTTTACCCGTCCAACTCCCCCCAATGTCACAGAAGCTGGTCGGAATTCAAAATTAGAGCTTTACAGCACAATATCCTTCTAAATATCAAATTTCATTACGATCTCGTCACCCTTTCGTAAGTTACAAATACCTCAAAATTACCCCCCCCCCCAACTCCACCAAAGAGAGCAGATCCGGTCCGGTTATGTCAGTCATGTATCTTAGACAGGTTTTTATTCTTCCCATCCAGTTTCATCCTGATCTCTCCACTTTCAGCGTTCTTCCACTTTCACTTCAAGTATTTTGTAAGATTTCGGTCCCTCCAACTGCCCCCCCCCCCAATTACGCTGGATCCGGTTGAGATTTAAAATAAGAGATCTGTGTTACGAGGTCCTTCTAAATATGAAGTTTCATGAAGATCCGATCACTCCTTCGTAAGTTAAAAATACGTCATTTTTTCTAATTTTTCAGAATTATCCCCCCCCCCCAATAGAGCGGATCCATTCCAATTATGTAAATCACGTATCTAAGACTTCTGCTTATTTTTCCCACCAAGTTTCATCCCGATCCCTCCAATCTAAGCGTTTCCCATGATTTTAGGTTCTTCCACCCTAAACTCCCCCCAATGTCACCAGATCCGGTCGGGATTTAAATAAGAGTTTTGAGACACGATATCCTTCTAAATATTAAATTTCATTAAGATACGATCTCCTATTCGTAAGATAAAAATACCCCAATATTCAAGTTTTCCAAGAATTCCGGTTTCCCCCTCCAACTCTCCCCAATGTCACAGGATCTGGTCGGAATTTAAGATTAGAGCTTTAAAGCACAAGATCCTTCTAAGTATCAAATTTAATTAAGATATGGTCACCCTTTCGTAAGTTACAAATACCTCGATTTTCAAAATTCCCCCCCCCAACCACCAAAGAGAGGAGATCCGGTTTGGTTATGTTAGTCTCGTATCTTAAACAGGTTTTCATTCTTCCCATCCAGTTTCATCCTGATCTCACCGCTTTAAGTATTTTCTAAGATTTCCGGTCCCCCCAACTCCCCCCCCCCAATTACACTGGATCCGGTTGAGATTTAAAATAAGAGATCTGAGTTACGAGGTCCTTCGTAAGTTAAAAATACGTCATTTTTTCTAATTTTTCTTAATTAACCTTCCCCCCCCCCCAATAGAGCGGATCCGTTCCAATTATGTAAATCACGTATCTAAGACTTCTGCTTATTTCCCCTCCAAGTTTCATCCCGATCCCTCCTATCTAAGCGTTTTCCATGATTTTAGGTTCTCCCACCCCGAACTCCCCCCAATGTCACCAGATCCGGTCGGGATTTAAAATGAAAGCTTTGAGACACGATATCCTTCTAAATATCAAATTTCATTGAGAACCTATCACCCGTTCGTTAGTTAAAAATACCTCATTTTTTCTAATTTTTCAGAATTAATTCCCCCCCCCAACTACCCCAAAGAAGGCTGATCCAATCTGGTTATGTCAATCATGTATCTAGGACTTGTGCTTATTTTTCCCACCAAGTTTCATCCCGATTCCTCCACTCTAAGTGTTTTCCAAGTTTTAGGTTTCCCCCTCCCAACTCCCCCTTCCCCAATGTCACCAGATCCGGTCGGGATTTAAAATAAGAGCTTTGAGACGTGATATCCTTCTAAATATCAAATTTCATTGAGATCCGATTGGTAAGTTAAAAATACCTCGTTTTTTTAATTTTTCAGAATTAACCCCCCCCCAACTACCCCAAAGGGAGTGGATCCGTTCTGGTTATGTCAATCATGTATTTAGGATTTGTGCTTATTTTTCCCACCAAGTTCCATCCCTCCACTCTAAGTGTTTTCCAAGTTTTAGGTTTCCCCCTACCACCCACCCACCCACCAATGTCACCAGATCCGGTCGGGATTTAAAATAACAGCTCTGAGACACGATATCCTTCTAAACATCAAATTTCATTAAGATCTGATCAAGCGTTCTTAAGTTAAAAATACTTCTATTTTTCTATTTTTCCGAATTAACGGGCCGCCACTCCCCCTCGCCAGATGGTCAAATCGTGAAAACAACTATTTCTAATTTAATCTGGTCCGGTCCCTGATACGCCTGCCAAATTTCATCGTCCTAGCTTACCTGGAAGTGCCTAAAGTAGCAAAACCGGGACCGACAGACCCACAGAATTTGCGATTGCTATATGTCACTTGGTTAATACCAGGTGCCAAAACATAGACCTTAATTATTAGGTTGCTAAGCGCATCGTATTCATTGGCATCTATGTCAGATTTAGCGACATACCGGGCATTTGGTTCCTTAAAAGACAAAAAATAAACAATAAGTGCAAAATTTCCAAGATTAGTATGTACGGAATAGGGAAACACAGAGTGTCCCTAAATTCATATCATAAAGGATATCTAACGGAAAGGTAACACTGTGAAACTAATTTTTTACAACTGACGTCTAAACTTCTGACGCTTCCAATATTTATAGAGCCTCTGTAAGTATTAGAAGCCTTGTATGTTCTGAAGTTGGATGTACAACACCCATGTCGTAGAAAATTAAACAGGCTAAACCAATTTGGAATAAGAAAATTTTAAAATACCCCCCCAAAAAGAATAAAAGAAAATAACACTCAGGGCTGTCTCCAAGGCTGTAAAAGTTGCCCAGTCAAAACTAATTCGAAATCATAAAATTTTTCTAGAGACCCCCACCTCCAAAATAATAGACACCCATGTCTGTATCCAACGAAAGGCATTACCCAATATGATTCCCCCTTCCGAAATTTTTGTCCAACTCGCAAAAAGTAGAACAAAAATACAATAAAATTTGTGTTGTGCTTGGAAAGTTTTTGTACCCCCCGCCCTAACACCCCGAACGAAAATCCTGGAAATGGCCTTACACACAGTTCTTGTTGATTTTAAATAATTTCCTGGAGGATCATTGTGTAGTTCTTCTCGGGGGAATTTCCTGTATTCTTCTATGGGTAAGCAGGATCAATCCTCTTTCATAGTTGATTGTGAATTTTTTGCTAAAAATTTACGCTGAGGAGCATAATTATTATTTCGGAAGTTATCTTTATCTAGTTCATTCTCCTATACACCGAGTTTGTTTTGGAATAGTTCCTAAAAATGCGGAAGAGAGTTATGTAATGCGTTACACTTCATATCGTAAGCATTAAAAGGCACTGGTCATCGTCTTTTCAGACGAACAAGTTTTATATTTGAAATCCAATCAAAGGGAGTTACGTAACACAGACATTGCTTAATAAAGTTTAAACTGTATTAGGATCTTAGCTTCTCATGGGTCGCAATCTTATTACGCAAAATAATAACAATTCAAGTATTCAAAAACCATTTAGTAATATAACAAGTGCCATAAAAAAGAGACAAGCTAACATTACTGTTAATTAATCCCCCTCCCCTATCAATTTTGAAAAATAAATGTATTTTAGTATTTTCATTGAAAAAGATCCGAAAAAATACCCATCTCCGCCAGGATTTTGAAATTTACATTTTGCCCTGCCCAAAATTTTAGAGCATTAACGCCACTGCCTGTCAAACGATGTCTGGGGAACTTAGTCTGGCCAAAACCCCTCCCTCTTAAATTCTCAAGACTCCTAATATCTCTAGTTCAAAACGTCTAAATTCGTCAGTCAAATATCGTTAGGATAGATGTCTTTCAGCTTCAAAACGTTCAATGTCACAAATTTATGTATTTTTACCCAGCCACTTCCCATAGAAAGAGGAACTTGGATCGTGGAAAGAGGATCGTGCTAACTTGGGAGAAGGCTCATTGCGTTGGAGATTGAAAGGTCTAGTGCTCTTTTACGGCTGAAATTTGTTAGAGCGCATCTCTCCCTTTCCCTTAGATTTTTTGTCCCTGTCATCTACTATGACGCCAGATTAAAATTTTGCAATAGTCATTTAACTCCATTGGAAGGTCCAAAAAGTTTGGCTCCAGGGGGTGGACATAACCCACGCAGCCGCAAGATAAAGAGCCCTAAATTACGTGATAGACCCATTCCTCATGGATACATTTTAGTTAAGAGGTGGGCATGTTGAGTCTTCTTAAAAACAGGATCTAACCAGGAATTTAAATAGTCATGATTGGAGCTATAAAATTAGGCCCATGACACTCACATCTACCCTCCTCAACCACCAACGTTTTAGTAGAAAGGTTAGGATGATGCACCTTGTTAAAACCAAACTGTAAGCAAGGAGCCACAGGGCTCAATAGTAACTGGAACTCTAAAAAACGGAATTTTGATACCTGTAGATAAGTCAAAAGAATTGGCTTATATTGATTTCAAATATATAAGATTCATTAAGTTTTGTTTTATCCATCAAGGGCTATCAGCCAGAAAAAAAAATCGCCAGATTAAAAAAAAAACCTAAAAGTCAAGGAATCTTCATGAAAACCACACCACCAGATTCAGCGTATTAGAGAACTCTTCTGAGGAGGTTTCAAGCTCTCATCTTCAAAATTATGGTATTTTGAATTTTTTGTCAAAAGAAAGAACACGGATGCGTTTTTTTTTACTACTGGTGATCGCATCGAACCAGTAGTCCTAGGATATCAGGAGAGGTCTCATTCAAATGGAAATTAGAGGTTGTAGTGTCTATGTTGAGTGACCGAAAAGATGGGAGGGTAGCTAGCCCCCTTCCTACGCCCCTTTTTGTGCTAAAGTCATATTATTTAGCATAGTTGAAAGGTCTAATAACTATACCTACGAAGATAATATGACCCCCACAGCCCCAAGAGAAATGTATTTAAGTTATGGAATTTGCCCCATTGTTTACGTATAGTATTTGTCATTTGAAAGTATGCATACATTTTTCGGGTGGGGGGAGAATAAATTTTCTGCTGGGGGATTTTCAATGGGGCAAATTTTTCGTAGGGAGGAAAGTTTCTAGGGGGTGAAACTTTGCACTGGGAGTATTTGCCAGAATTCCTATGCGATTATTTTCTATTTGTCTTACTTTCTCTTTGCCGACTCACTTTTATATGTAGAGGTGTTAAGTTAATTGTCCGGGTTAAATTTTCACTGAGATTGAATTGTATAAAAGATCTTGGTGTGGATGGGAGGTGAATATCCGGGTATTATTTTAAAAAAAAACGATCAGAAATTAATTATAAAAATAAGTTTTTTAACTGAAAGTAAGGAGCAATATTAATGCTTAAAACTAACGAAAATTATTACGTATGTGAGGGGGATCGCCCCCGCCTCAAAACCTCGCCCTTTACGCTAAAGTTGGACTTTCTTGTCCCAGTTCTTCAAGAATGACTCCTGAAAAGCAAGGATTAGTTAATCAGAACAATAAAAGTTTTTTATGGCACTTGGTATTTACCAAGTGACATATAGCAATCGCAATTTCTGTCGGTCTGTGGGTCTGTCTGTCTGTCGGTCCTGGTTTTGCTAGTTCAGGCACTTCCAGATAAGTTAAGACGATGAAAGTTGGCAGTCGTATCAGGGACGAGACCAGATTAAATTTGAAATAGTCTCTTCCCCGATTCGACCTTTGGGGGGGGGGGTGGAGGGACGTTTAATACGGAAAAATTAGAAAAAAATGAGGTATTTTTAACTTACGGACAGGTGATCGTATCTTAATGAAATTTGACATTTAGAAAGATCTCGTGCTTCAGAGCTCAAATTTTGAATCCCGACCAGATCCGGTTACATTGGGGGGAGTTGGAAGGGGAAACCGGAAATCTTGGAAAACGCTTAGAGGGGAGAGATCAGGATGAAACTTGGTGGGAAGAATAAGCCATGCCGTAGATACGTGATTGAAATAACCGGACCGGATTCGCTCTCTTTAGGGGAGTTGGGGGGGATTTTCTGTGCTTTGGCGAGTTCGGTGCTTCTGAACGTGCTAGGACGATGAAAATTGGTAGACGTGTGAGGAATCTGCAAACACTGAATTGATAACAGTTATTTTCCCGATTCGACCATCTGGTGGGGGGCTGGAGGGATGGGAAATATTGAAAATTGAGGTATCTTTATCTTACGAATGGGTGATCGGATCTTAATGAAACTTGATATATCGAAATATCTTATGTCAGATTTTCTATTTTCAATTTGAACCGGATCTGAGGACATAGGGGTGGAGGGGGAAACGGAAATTTTGGAAACCGGAAATCTTGTAAAACGCTTAGAGTGGAGAGATCGGGATGAAACTTGATGGGAAGAATAAGCACAATTTCTAGATACATGATTGACATAACTGGAACAGATCCACTCTCTTTAGGGGAGTTTGGGGGGGGTCCAGTGCTTTGGCGAGTTCGGTGCTTCTGGCGTGCTAGGACAATGAAAATTGGTAGGCGTGTCAGGGATCTGCACAAATTGACTTGATAACAGTCGTTTCTGCGATTCGATCATCTGGGGGGCTGGAGAGAGAGGAAAAAAATGAGGTATTTTTAACTTACGAATGAGTGACCGGATCTTGATGAAATTTGATATTTAGAAGGACCTCGTGTCTCAGAGCTCTTATTTTAAATTCCGACCGTATCCGGTAATATTGGGGGGGAGTTGGAGAGGGAAATGGGAAATATTGGAAAACGCTTAGAGTGGAGAGATCGGGATGAAACTCAGTGGAAAGAATAAGCACAAGTCTTAGATACGTGAGTGACATAACCAGACTGGATCCGCTGTCTTTGGGGGAGTTAGGGCGGTCCAGTGCTTTGGCGAGTTCGGTGCTTCTGGACTTGCTAGGATAATGAAAATTGGTAGGCGTGTCAGGCTTCTGAAACAAGGTTTTGGTCACTTTGTGTGGTTTCTGTTAGATTTTACTAATGTCGCAAACTGCCAACAAGTATTTAATTAAATTTAGGTTATATCAAGGGAATCTGTCCATATTACCACAAAAGCGAACTGGTAGGCGAAAATCTTCATTTTGTAATAATATAGAAGGGAAATTTAAAATCATAACTTCTTTAGGCTGTCGAAATGATATTTCAGGATTGTGCTGTCACAACGGGGCTGAAAAGCAAAATATTTACTTCTTTTTACTGTCAAAAATTTGTTTTCGAGTCTTGCTATGGCACTGAGGCGAAGAAATTGATATCATTACTTTTTTTGCCTGTCTTTTTTTGGGGGGGGTTGTTTTTTGCCAAACAGGGTGGTTTTTACAACATTGTGGTTTTTTTTTATAATAGAAAGTAATGTATGAGAAGTGCAAAAATTATTAATTACAGCTTGAAACCCTGAGAATTTAAATCGCCCATCTATACCTATCAAATACAAAAATAACAAGCACATATTAATTTGTTTTTTAAGGAGTATTTCGACTCATATGCTTAGTTTGAAGCAAATACCTACATGCATCTTTATCAGAGTTCATATTTTTCTGACGATTTTGTTCTTTATTCGAATTTTTCGGATTAATAGAACAGGAAATACTAACGAAGAGCTCTAAACTGACAGGACTCTAGACTGACAGATCTAGCCATTATAAACATTCACCTAAATATTGAGGTTGACATCGACCGTGTAATAAATAGGTATGCCGGGAGTGGAAATAGAGAAATAGACCTTTTTTTGATAAATGTGTGAATTCTGTAATTTAAGCGAAATATATCGAACTTTAAAACGTGGAACGATACGCTACGTTGTTATGAAAAATATAATTTTGATGTGCAAATTTTTAGATTTCGTCAAAGTTGACACTGTTTATTAAAACATTATTTTTAAAAAGAAACAGTGATTAGTTACTGCTTTATTGTCTATACTTAAAACCCTCGTTTTAAAAGTCTTCTATGCATTTCTATCTCTTCGTTCTGTTTTTTCTTGTTACATTCCTAAAAGAACTAGTATTTAATGTTTTAATATATGTTTTATGAATATACAAGTTGTTTCTCTATCCTCATTTCTTACTCTTTATTACTATCATAGTTACTAAGCGATGCCACAAAGTTAAGCAACATGCTAAATAGGTTGACCTGTACAAATTGTGACAAAGAGCGCATTACTGCAAAAGATGGTTCAAGACCAATTTTGTTTTGACAATAAAAAGCTTAACTCACTCGCTTTAGGGTCAGAAGTGTAAAGGTAAAAAATTATGCATAAAATATTAAATATCTTTTTTTTATAGATGGTTAACAGCTTTTTATTTTATTTATGGTCGGATGGTTTTTATAACTTACTATTTTTTGTATCAGTATTTTTATACCATTTTGATTTCAACAGATTTATTGAACCTCAACTCTCACCAGATTTTGGATTGAATTTACAACCATTCTACTACAGGCATTTCCTTCTTTGCAAGTTTATCCAAGCAACCTATTACGCACCCCCCTAAAGAATATCCTGGATCCGCCCCTGGATCCATTACGCTCGGCGCGATCCCTGTAATGCCGCTGCAGTTATACCATGCGCGGCACACTTTTCACGTGCTACGTGGTGAATACTGTTTCTGGAAGTCGGTGCCTCCTCAGAGAGGGGCAGGACTCTGTACAGGTAGTCTAAAAAAACTGTCAGGGTAAAGAAGATGAAAGGAAAATGAAAAAAGATATTAAAGAAGCTGACTTTGCTGCAGTCGTCGGGTGTTATATTCAATGATAAAGTTTTTCTCGCTATAACTAAAATATTCTGATGTGCTCTTAAACAATTATTAAACGCGTTGTTTATTTTATATTGGAATCCTACTAGGGGTTTGAATTAGAAGAAAAAATATCAAAGAAATATGAAATTATTTTGAGAATGGAATATCTTGGGTCGGGTGTAAAACAAACAAAGGGTTTTACCCTTAAGCACTTCTATTTTCATGCATTACCGAATATTTATGGATAGATATTTTGCACATAGTAATAAGATAAATTTTGACAATTTTTCTCGCCATATTTTCTATGCTGGATAGCCATTAGTGTTTTTTAATCCTGACTGAATTTTTAAAATACAAGCGTTCTGCTTCTTTGTCCCTAAAATGTTACTTCTTAATTTTGAAAAGGCTCGATTATAGTCAAAATCGCTTTTGTGGTAGGGCTTTTGCTCAAGAGGCATTATGAATATATTGAGCTTCCTAAAGTTAAGATTATATAACTTCTTATGTGCTCTTTTTTATTTGCCGTAAGTCTACTTCAATTTAAAATGCTAGGCTATATGAAAAAAGGCAATCAGAGCTTTCGCAAACTAAAAAGATTAAGGCTCCAATATCCGTGAGGTTAACCTAATACTGAAAAGCTTTGCAATTCATATTACCTTAGGGGTCGTAAAACCTAAAATTCCAACGGTCCTGAAAATTCTTAATTTTGGGGTTTCTACAATATGTTGCTTCTGTTTGTCTTTTGTATTTACCGAGGATATGTTTGTGAAAATTTCTTACTTCTTTTCTCCCTCGTACGAGCCTATTACCCTACCCTCCAACGAGGGATTCTTGATCCTAATGTAAGCTGTTTGCCGTTTCTCATTTTGCTGAGAAATATTCGCAAGGGCTGAATTTTTCTCCAGTGTACATTGCCTACTAAGTTTCTAAAAAAGATAATTATTTAGAAAAGGTAAATTAGGAGACAATTTTGAAGCCATAATCTGCCGACAGCAATAATCAAGTTTTTTTTCATCTTTACAAAAAATGTCCTGGCATACTGCCAGCAAGAGAAAAAACTTCTTACAAAGAGAAAAAAATAGCACGTGATTTTTAAATCGAACCGTAAGGCTAAGTATTAAGAGGAATCTTTTTTAACATTTAATCATGTATTATTTCTCTATTAGTATTTCTTGCAGATCGCATTTCGGATAATCACCTTTGCTCTCAATGCCTTCATCATTCATTATGTTGATATCGCTGTTCTTGGTCTCTTAAATGTTAGATTTTACCTGTTGTTTTCAACTATCTTGTTTGTCAGCCGTGAAGCTTTCAGACGAGTCTGTCAATCTTGCTCAGAAAGAGATGACTGGAGAAAAGTCATCAACCTGGTATGGCTGACGTAAGTATACTTCATTGTAATGCTGAACTTAGGATAAAAGTCGTATCCCAATTGTTCAAGCCTTGTCTTTTAGAGATGTTGAGAAGTTAGCTTACTTTACTTCTTAGAAGAAAGACTATTCGCGCGTCGGCCCATACCTCCTCCTTTCCCCCTGAAATATCCAGATTTTCTCCTATAATTTATTGTTCCCTGCATAATTCGCCCATTTTTATTACCTCAGAGTTATTCTCCTCTCAAATTTCACCCCTCCTCAATACAAAATCTCACGTATATGTGTGTAGCCGCATAAACATTACTTGATTTGTACACTGATTCCCGGCATTTTAAAATGTATCTAGTATAACTTTCTCCGTTAAAAGCTATTGGCATAAGGAATCTGAATAGCCATAAAAACAAGAGAAACGCCTGAAAAGGGGCTGCAGCCCCCATGAAAACTATTCCGATAAATTCAACTTTTCGAATAACTTGATGACAGGAGCTTGAGCCCTTAAAATGCAAAACTACGAAATTTCGTATTTTTCCTGTTACGAATGATAGGAAGCATGTGCAAGTCATCAATACATGATTGTTTCAATGTTTTGTTTTCTTTTTTTAAAGGACACAATACAACAGGAATTTTATCTCTAATGCCCTATTTTAGAAGCAAAATGACCACGCAACATCATAGTATTAGTTTTGGTCGTTTTTTTTTGCTGAAAAATGTCAATTTTGCCCCAAATACATCAGAAAACATGGTTTAAAAACTATTTTAAGGTATCATATACAATATTCCGATTCCCTAAAACATACTGTGACTCTATAGAACATAACGTTACTGGATGATCCAGAGTTGCCACTTGGAGAAAAAATCCCATTGGTGAATTTTTTGGTGGTTTAGTAATTTTCTTCATTAAAGTAAGGATTTATGTGCTGATTTAGTGATCTTTTTCTTTAGGCAATATGAAAAATCCCTAGAGATAGTGATAAATCACTAGTTGATTTATATATTAGTGATAAATCAGTGATATTGATAGGTTTTGATATCCGGTTTAATTTCGCCATTGCTCGTCCAGCAGACATTCAGCTAATCATCAACTTCGAGCTAGGTGCGTGGGAACATACTAAGCTTGATAATGATGGTAGTTATTTGAAATTTTTGTTTTTACAAACGAAGCAGCAGTCCATGTGGATGGTTAAGTACCAGTGAATCCACCGTACGATTTTTGATCTTGCTGAGCGAATATTAACAGGAAATATTTTTTTTAAACAAGTTGGAGCGGTATCCTTTTCCCCAAATTGGGGACCATTGGAAAAGGTTGCTAGGGTTCTGTCGGAATTGCTCGCTAGGGCCCTCGGTTGAATTGGTTGCTAGGGCCCTCCTGTGAAATTGGATGCTAGGGGCCCCGGTGGCTAATTTAAAGGGTCCGTTGGAATGGATGCTAGGGCCTCCCAATGGAATTGGATGCTAGGGCCCATTGGAATTGGTTGCTAGGGGGCCTGTTGTAATGGTTCGCTAGCGTCCGGCGTCTTGAAGTTTTCCTACTAGCGGGTCCCTGAATGTTATTTAAAGAACAACCAAGAAAATCCTAATTTGGCGGGGTCTCGTAGGTTTTTGAAAGACTCTATTAGGTAAGGTTTGCATCTTGATTAGTGGATCCTGAAGGTTTTTTCCCTGGCCCTCGTGTGTTCTTTAAATCCCAAATAAATCTAGATTTGTTGGGGTCTCGTAGGTTTTTGAAAGAATCAAAGAAACTTTTAGGTAAAACCCAAAGCCTATTACGTAACAACCGAAGAAATCATGATTTGGTAAGGTCCCGTAGGTTTTTTTAAACACACTCTATTATGTAACAAGCAAAAGTAAACTTTCCCTATGACGTAACAAACACCTGCATCTCTCAGAAAACATTCTCTATGATGTAACATGCACCTGCGTCTTGAAGAAGTTTAAAAAAAAGTGTCCGGACCAGGATTCGAAGGGATATGGCCCTTGTCAAAAATAGAGGGGCATCACTACTTCCAATAAATGAAACCACATTTAATACTTCATAAATATTTATTAATGTGAACGATATGCTTGCATCTCCTTGTAAACTTTGAGTCAGTCAGTTTGTTTGTTGTTGCTTCTAATTTTGGCATGATTCCAAGTTCTCATCAATAAGATGACTTCTCAGCTGACTCTTGACAATGTTTATGCTCGAAAAAGATTGTTTGCATGTATATCCAGAACTGAAAAGGGAAAGAACGGCGAATATAAGCTATTTCAGCTGATCGTAAGTATCGTGAATACTATTTCAAGCGTTGAAACTGCTCATGTTTTCCCTGTCCAGGTTATTCAAAGCAGACCACTTGTGTTTTGAACCAAAATTACATTTATATCTTCTCCGCTGTTTCCAACTCAATACAAAGACTTTGAAATTTAGAGTCCCATGTCTCCATGTTTTTTTTTTTTTAATCCATCAACTGTATTTCAAAGCTACCAATGTCAATTTCGAAGGAGAAAAATTTTCAGCTCGGTTATTATAGTATTAAGAGGATGTTTGACAAATGCTAAAGTTGTTCTGCTGTTTTTAAATTTCTGAAACCTGCTGGCAAAAGCTTCCCTTATATTTGAAGTTATTATTTTAAAATGGTATTTATCAAAAGAGAAATTATTTTCTTGGTGATGTTTCAGCAGTCTCGGAAAGTGAAATAATGTTTCCCTTAAAATATCCTGAGCAACAATCGATATTTTTTTTCGAATGTTATCACTTCTTCTAACATGGAAACAATTCATTTCCTTTCCTTTGTAGTTTACGATTAAGTTGATTTAGATGATGCGTAACATCAACCATGACATAAACGTTTTGAATCCACTAAATCGTTGGTTAGTTCTGGATGTTCTACCTGTCAAGGGGAAATGTACTAATTTCTGGAAAAAGGGACAGGAAACGGTTTTGAATCCTTCTCTCTTTTTAAGCAATTTACCTTTTTACGAAGCAAATTGGCATACTCACTCTCCATTTCAAATAAAAAAATCTTTGAATTGACTATGATTAAGAGCTTTAGCTAAAATGGAATGGACAAATTGCAACAAATAATTCCATGAATTGAAAAATTTCTTCCGGGAATGTTTCCGCACAAAGCACTTCTTGATGAATGATAAGCAAGTATTTCGTAATCAGTTTTTACTTTCAAATTAACAATAAACTTTTTTTTTTTACGTCGGTCATACTTTTGGTCCCATCTGTTGGAAT
Organism: Artemia franciscana; assembly: GCF_032884065.1. Lineage (NCBI taxonomy): Eukaryota > Metazoa > Arthropoda > Branchiopoda > Anostraca > Artemiidae > Artemia > Artemia franciscana. Next base: position 27,266,370 of record NC_088875.1, read on the forward strand.
CAATACAATGTTATAAGGGGGGGTTTATCCATGCACTCAATTATACTACTTGCAAAATTTTCTCATGTGTTTGACCTTTGACTGGTACAAGGCATAAATCTGAGAAAAAGTGTAACTTGCGCTCTACCACTTATGTTATAAGACTTGTCAACTGGTATCGATAAAGCCGAAACCAATTTCAGATCTTCTATATGCTGTGTGTTTATATTTGAACAAATTTTAACTCTTGTAATTTTAATGGTTTTGGAAGACAATGATAACCCTTTTCGAAACATCTGCTTCGTACTTAAAATCTTTTAACTTAAAAAAAATATATACGTTTTCGGTTTATTGACGAATTTTAATTTGTCAAAATAAGATGCAGTTTTTTTTTCTTAGTAAGTGTTTTTTAATGAAAATATTCTTGTGCCTTCTGTGGGTATTTGTGCTAGAGCCGCACTTAAGGGATCAAAGAGCCACATGTGGCTCTGGGGCCGCACTATGCCGACCACTGCGATAGACCGATTACGCGTTATATTACTTGGGAAAAAAAGTAACTGAAGCGGAAGTTTAGTAAGTTTCGCTAACGGAGAAAGAGCAAACTTTACTGCTTTTACTTTACAAATTCTTTACTAACTTGAACACCAGACGAAAAGATATTCTTTAGATACATTTTAGTCAGTCAGAGGTATGTACCCTTTAAGACAGACTGCAGCAAGTAGTGGTGGCTGGGTGACTGGGAATATATATTTCAGGATTTTTTCCTAGGAATAAGTCGGTTTTCAAATACTTTTAAGGAAAAACTCTCAAATAAAAAGAGTAACTAAATGGCATGCTAAATGAAACAAAATACAGTAAATTTTGATCGACAAGGACATCTGGTAAAGAGATCAATTTATTTAATCAATAATATATTTAATTATTATGCATTTAGTCTTAAAGAAAATTAAATCCAAACCAAAGTTACAGAAAGATTTATTGCTTTCAAGAAATAACAGATGTAGACTTGTCCTTATGCCATTTCCTACGCCTTAGAGTAGTTAACAGAAGGAGTAGAGATACTCGAAAATCATCCTGCCTACATAGATATTAACTTTAGTTTTATAACGGCCATGTAAAATGTACCTCTTTCATAACAGGACAATTCTTCCCCTCGAACTTAAATTCCTTATTTATTTGGACATTAAAAATATAGATTAGTAAAAGAAAAACAAAATTTAAACTTACTACCCAGCTGTCAAATTGACCCTCTTTCTTTTTATTGCCCTATTGAACTAAATAAAATGAATAGGTTCAAAAAAATTCCGTCACAAGATAATCTTATCAAATAGTTTGTGATAAAAAACTGGAACTAATAAATGACTTGGATCAACATTCACCAAAACTACAAATGGAATTCTCATGACAATTGCTACACCAGTAGTAATGGCTTTTTTGCTGATTGTATAATATATATATATATATATATATATATATATATATATATATATATATATATATATATATATATATATATATATATATATATATATATATATATATATATATATATATATATATATATATATATATATATATATATATATATATATATATATATATCCTTTCAGTTTATTGTTACCCAACCAAAATCAAAAAAAAAGAGAAAATATGCCAGATTTTTCAAAAAAAGAAAAACATCCCAAAAAAGCAAGCGATCTTAATGAAAATCCCTTCATTAGATACATCATATCGTAGAAGCCTACCTCCAATCTTCAAAGTATGGAATTTCGCTTTTTTTCTTACATCATCAATACATGTTTTTTTTTTTTTTTTCAGAGGTGATTGTATCAAACCGAAGGTCCAAGATAATAAAGAGGGAGGTCATTCAAGCGTAAATTTACAGCTCTTTTTTAAGTAACCATACAGATTGGGCTTGGGGAAAGGCTTGAATTCTGCCATTTAGGGCACCAAACTACGACTTTACCCCGGAGAGGACGAATTTGCAATGAATTTTATGATGTTTGAGCAGCCAATTGATTTAGAAGTATCAATAACTATATTTTAGGCTTCCATGTTGCAAAAGAAGTAATGGTACACAGTGGCAGTGCTGGACTCCACCCCTCATTATAGCTGATACGCAATTACAGATCACCAAGAGTAACCAAATTTCATTCCAAATAAAGTGAATCAACTTGGTTAAATCCCGTACTGCCACCTTGTACCATTACTTCTTTTACATCTCGGAAGCCTAAAATGTAGTTATTGATGCTTCTAACTCAATTAGCTGCTCAGCATTAAAACTTAAAACAAACAGAAATTATTATGTATATAAGGGGAGTTTCCCCCTCCTCAACACCATGCTTTTTACGCTAAAGTTTAAATTTTGTCCTAATACTTCTAAAACGGCTCCTGAAGCACAAGGATCGTTTTATCAGAACAATAAGTAAGTTTTCTTTAAAGTGTCGAAAAACTATAGCGTGAAGAGCGAGGTGTTGAGGAGGGGGCAACCCCCCTCATATACATAGTAATTGCTATTCGTTTTAAGTTTTAATGTTGCTCCTTACCTTCAGTTAAAAACACTTTTGTTTTTATTTAATGAAGCTTAGAGACAAACATTGTTCTAAAGGCGATGGAAAAAGCATGTCAATTAAAAGTAAATAAAAATGAAAATAGTAAATAATTACAAAAATACACAAAACAATAGCTTACTTACAAAAACTAAAATGTAAACTCTCAGTATTCACTTCTGTTGAGCAATGCCGAAGCGTTGGACAGATATTTTTTAACAATATCAACGGTTTGAACCTGGTTATCAAACACCAAAATTTTTAAATCCCTTAGGTTCAGTATTTATAAAAAGTAACACTTTATCAAAGTAGTTTATTCAAAGTAAAACATTGAAACTAAGATTAAGAAAATCAAATAAAAATTTTTAATTCAATATTTTTAATTTAATTTTTGACACCAAAAATCAATGTATTTGACACCTTTATGCTTCATAACTGTAAAAAATTAGATCTTTTTCAAAGTGACAACTAGATAAATACAGTCATTTCTGGAAAAAGAAAATAAATGATAATAAAACACAAAAAACGTGTCTGTTCAGGGAGAAAATACAGAAATTCCCAGCATTTTGTTCAGGGGAAATATTTCTGATTTTAGCGGTTTCGTATATCAGCTCTTGCAATGCAAGCAAAAGTTGACGGTATATTTTTACCGAAATTGCCCCTGATTAAGTTGTTTTCCTTGTGTTTTCAATAATTATACGAACTTTCTTGTGTACTAATAACTGCACTAATTACTAATAAACAAATACATATTTAGGATCACCATAAAAAGCTGATTCTTTGATTGAATGTTATCAGTAGTTTGGTTCTCATACTTTCGTTATTCACACTTATTCGTTATTCACACTTATCTACCACTCGTTAAAATTATAGAAAAATCATATTGAAAAAATGTTTGTGGAAAACTAAAAAGGCGTTAACTCAGTCACAAATTAGAACTTATATTTTCCTTATCAAGGGTCAAAATGTATTGGCAGGCAGCCAAAAATGAGGCAACACACATTTGTTCCATGGCTTTCTATATTTTGCTCTCTTTCTTTTGGTTTCCTTATAATTACTTTATAGTTCAAAATTTCCAGAGGGCTCTGCCCCCCTCCTGGCGCCCATGGACTGCAGTGTTTTTCATAATTGAGATAGAATTGCATTTTAAATAATAGGAATACAAGAAGATTATGATGAAAGTAAATTGTCGCGATTAAAGTAAAGGTTAATTCGTTAGCCCATGCAAGAAGTACCGTGAAAGTGAAAGTCACAATATTATCTTTGATTTTGATCGAATGATTACTATAGATGATAGTGCTTTCATGACTTTTTTCTCTCTCTCTCTCTCTCTCTCTCTCTCCTCTATGTTATTTCGAACGATTTTTTCTGCTTAAAATTAATTAACAATATGAATTTTTTCAGAGTCATAAGTACGGTCATATCAGCTTGTGTATTTTCTTGGATTTGGCTGAATGTTCTTTCATGGCCGGAGGGTGAATTGGCTGAAAAATATAGATCCGGTGTCCTTGCCATTTCTTTTAGCTGTATATTGGAGTCTTTCTTTGAGCCTGTCTATGTCTTTTCACAGGCTTTTATGTACATAAAATTACGAGTAAGTAGTTTTTGTTTGTTTGGAATTTAAAGTGATAGTACAAAAAAACGCTTCTGTCAATTCTCTTTTTTGTAATATATTATCAGTCAAAATTGAAGAGAGGTGTTTATCAATTGATAAATTCAAAAATCCTAAATCATTTTTATCGAAATCGTTTGGTTTTAAAATATGCACTGTAGGCATCAGTACAAAGCGGAATCAGTGGCAATAATAGCTCCTGCATAGGGCTTGTTCTGAAATGACCTCGGGAGTAAAGGAAGCCTAAAGACCAGAGGAATAAAGAAAGGAAAAAAAAAGTGAAAAACATTAATTATACGACAAAATGGCTGCCACAGCCGAGATTCGTTTTCAATACGGAATTTTGTCTTCCAATTTATTTCTTACGATACTTAGTGACCCCATCTAATTTTTGTTGCCATATGCATTCATCACTATGAAAATTCTGACTTCTAAAAAGGCCACCAGATGCAATGCGTTTGTGTTTCGGTTGCAATGGTTGTACTCCATTTTGAACCATTTCTCCTTGCTATACATAGCAGCAGCATTACCTACCCCCTGCAGTTAAGTTGCCAGTAAACACTAGAAAGAAAAAAAAAATACTCCAATACCTTGCATAACTAAGAGCTTTAACAATTTATTCATGCCGTTTTTTTTTTTTTTTTTTTTTTTTTGCTAGTGCCTTTAATTATGCCCTAGAACTGGGATTGTAAAAGACAGAACTATTTAGTTTGTGGTTTTTGTAAAAGACTACGAATTATTCTGATTTTGAAGCTCTCAAAGGTAGTGAATAAAGAAATAGTTTTTCAGGGTAATTTAGAGCAAGATTAATTCGAAATCAGCAGAACCTGCCTCATTCAAAAGGTTAGAGTACAGTAAATGCTACAGTTCAATGTCTTTTAGCCTTGTGTTGTGACTTGCACTCTAGAGGTGATATGCAACATTATTAGCATGATAAAGTCAGATAATGCACGAATAGATGGAATGAGCCTTGGAACACTTATGTTGGTCTTGGTCTATTTGATTGTAGTCCTTGTGTACCTATTGAATATTTTTGCAGCAATGCAAATTTTTTCTGAATGCGCTTAAAGTGGCTAGAGTTATACGGTTGTGTTAAGGTGAAGGTTGAACTGGAGAAATAGCTGGAGACTAATTTCAATTTTGGCAACTTGTTCAAAAATCTAATAAAAAGTTGCTCGCCACTTCGTTATGGGTTCCATGTCTTCTGTTGAACCTGATATTCTTATACACAATAAGATTCTACAAATCCCGCCGCTATTACCATCAGGTCTCTTTTGACTCTTAAAAAGTGAACTAGAACTTTTAATTTCCAATCAAACAAAACGTCTCTGTTTCCTCACTTGCTAGTGCCGCAGCTTTTGTCTTTGGCAGACTTCTCATACTTAAACCATCCACTCCTAAACAATTGTTCATCCATGACTTTCCCTCTTCATGTACCCAAAAATTTCATTTCTCGAATCCCTTAACCCTTCACATTCCCTAAGAAAACACAGCAAAGTTTTGTTTTATTCTCCACACATCCGATAACTAATGGGACCTCTTCATCCTAGCCTTTCCAAAATATCTTTTTCTTTGTCAAAGTGGCATAAAATTACCTCTTACGGAAATAAGCTCTCTCCATATCTCTTTTACTCTAGAATACAAACCAAGAGAGTCAGATGATTTTATCTGACAGAGCCAGTTCTGAATTTCCCCATCAATTAAATTTGAATGTACCTTTTTAGAAACATCTCCTGCTTCCCTGCCCCTACCATAACCTCTCCTATATTCACCTGACATTCCAGACGATTGCAAAACTACCTTGATCTGCCCTTTCCATGATTATCTTCTTCCAATTTCTTCCAGAGACTCTACTAATGCTTCCCTCGCCAACATGTACTTGCTATGCTTACTTCTCTTTCTTAATACTTTACCTTTTTTTACTTTCCTCCTATGGCTATTTCATAGCTTCTTGGGGGCGGGGAAAGCTGTTTGTGGGACTTTGGTTCAATGTTGGGACAATGATGGGAATGTCCTTATAGACTTTTTTTGTCAAAGAAAAGTATGTATTTTTTGGTAATTTGATTAAATTTCCAAGGGACGTAATTCCGAACTCCAAACTGCCTTTTTTTTAGAGTGAATAAAATTGTTTAAAAGTTCAAAAATAGCTTTGGTTTAAAAATTGCATGTAACCATGGCAAAAAATATTTGTCTACTCGTTTTCTCTTCTTCCATGTGCGCCTGATATCAAGTATCTAACGTAAACGAAATATTGGACATGTGTTGAATTATTTGAGTCCTTTTTCAGTTTGTCTCAAGCAATCTCTTTGTTTTATAATTATTAATTACTAACTTTTAACTGATTAGTTTCATTTTAGGTTGTGATAGATTCTTTGGGAATGATACTTCGGGTGTTAGGCATGGTTGTAACCGTTTATCTGGCACCACAGTATGCCGTTGAAGCAGGTTACTTTGGACAAGTTGGGGTTTCCATTTTATATCTTTGTGGCTTTTGGGGCTTCTTCTATTATGAATTTTGGAGAAGAAAAAAGAATGATGAACCAGCACTGCCAATTCAGAGTTTATCAGGATTTTTACCCAAGTTTCCAGCTGGGGAGGTAAGAGTTATTTCTGCTACACAGACTAATGGTGCCAATTCGTGGGGATGGGTACCCACCCCTCGACGCTAGATTTTGAAAAATATCTTGCTTGGTATTTTCATAGAAAGTGCATATTTTTTACCACCTAAAAATTAACCCCTTCCCTAGATTTTTCAAACACATTTTACCCTCCCCCCTCTATATTCTTGTGAATTGTTGTTACTCTTACAGATTGCAAAATTTCAAAAGACTTAACAGCTATAAAATGCACGTTTGTAGGAAAAGAGAAACACAGAAAAATTCGTTGTAGTTTTAGTTAAAAATCAAAGCTCTAATACAAGTCTTGTTGCGTCTTTATGACGTGGCAGAGTCAATTTTGTCGCTGAAAAGCTGCATTTTCCAACTATATCTGTAAGTGAAAAGGAATCCACCGTGGAAAAGTTAGGACCCTTATTGAATCTTGGAAATCAAGCGAAGAGTTTTAATTTGACCAGAAAAGACCTCATCTAGTTTCTTTCGAATCACAGCCCCTAAGATGGTCGTTAACAGATGGCGAAATAAGCCAAATAATATAGAAACTAGTTTAAGAGTAAACCCAAATTCATGTTTGATAAATAATAAATTGCCCATCAATGTCACAAAGGTACCTGTGAAAGTCTAAATGAATATATTTATTGTGTTATTCTTTCTTTTTTTTACTTTGATTTCTATGAGTTGGTAATAAGAAAAATTATCAGTTTAGCTAAAATGCCCCAAAGTGTGTGCTTGCTTCTTTTTTATTATTATAAATAGTTAGTCTTTGTTCTTTATTGTCTCCCTAGCCTAACTATTTTGTAATCAGTAAAAGTAGTTTAGAAATAGAAGAATATGCCTACTTTCAGAAAATCTGTGGCTGGGCTCAAGCAACAACTGACTTTTAGTAAGCTAGTTTTGATCGATTCAATTTGTTTAATTTTAGTTTACAAATTTGAGTAAACTGCAATTCAGTTTGTTCTGAATTGAATTCTTCTGATGAGCAATTATCATTGGTATTATTTCGTGTTCTTTAAATGTAACATCATAATTTTTTCCTTTAGAAGAAGGAATGACTTGAAAAGATTATTCTATGGTGCTTGCGACCCCCTGTCTCTCCCTTGTTGATGGTCCTGATTCTTTTGTATATTTTTCGTGGATTTTTTTTTAATGAGAGTAAGGTCTAGAAATAAGGTTATGAGCTTCCAAAATATAAAACATATACAGAATTAAGTTTACTGCATTACCATAAGTTTTACGTGTAATATTATAACTATATTATGAAAAATTTCACCGATGATTTATATTTCAGGAAGTCTTGGATTGGCATCTTGCCAAGCTAGTTTGGAGTTTCTTTGTTCAGGTACTATTTTATAAATTTTTTTTTTTTTTAGTCTTACTACCTCGGGCAGTTCAGACCTATTGTATGTTATTGAATGTATTTCACGGGGCTAGGTTTATGTTTATTTGGTTTATTTGAAAAAAGTTTTAAGTTTGAAAGGCTAATTTTTGGCCTATGACCAAAAACATTCCACTTTTAGCCAACAATTACATGCATGTTAAATCTCTTATCACAGCTCCCAAATTAGTTGTGTTAAAAAACTCATAAATTGAACAATCCTTTCTTCGTTTCCCTTCTTTAATCATACTCCCTGAGTAAGGCCTTTCAAATGCCACTATGACCACTTCTTCGTCCTGCCTCCTCCCACCTACGGTATCTGTGAATGGGAAAAGCGCTGGTGTAAATGGTTTATCAATGTCGTAATGAACAATAATAAAAAAGAACAGAAAGTTCAGTTCATCCTTTCTTCTGGACCATTCTATCCAATAATAATAAAGGTTCCCTATTCATTTCATTCGCAAAATTTAGTCCTAGGCTATATTACTGATATGTTCTCTGGTACCAACCTGACTCTTATACATAATAATGATAGATGGTAATAAGCTTACCTAAGCTATGGGTGCCAGGTGAATGGTTTTCTTCAAACGATAATTTTGACAGGATCTGTGTCTGTAATCATCAGGTTCAAATTCAAATCTTTTGCCAGAAAATAAAATCACTAAACAAATAAAACTAAAACCACTGTTGTGGCGAATTATTGTTGTGGCGTGGCCCAAATTTTGGTAGAGGCATTGATGGCTGTTATCATAGTAGATCTTAAAGAATTTGGGCCTATTGGAGAGGGGTGGAGTTTTTCGTGAGTTTTCAGTCTACGGGTAATGGGTTCCCAAATTTCATCAATGTGGAACTCACCATTGTCTTTATTGATGGCTGGTTTGTTTTAAGCAATTTCCAGAGCTTCTCTGATTTGCTTTTTTAAGACTTGTGTAACAATAGCAATAAGTTGGGCCTGGTCAAACTTAATCGATTGAGAAGGATTTTCAAAAATATGAAAAATTGAAATATTTTTCAAAAATATGAAATATTCCTGTCTTGGCTTTACCCCATTTGGCCAAAGCTCTCAAATTTCTATTCACTTCCACCCAGTTGATTTTAATTCAAAAATCTCTTTGCGCTAAAGTTTGTGTATTTTTTTTTTTAATTTGTATTATTTGGCGTTATGGAAAACTATTGATCAGAAATAAATCCGAAAAATAATACTAACCGACGAAAAAACTCATACGTGTATATATTATTTCTGCAGGGACTAGCAAAGCAAGCCCTTACTGAAGGTGAGAAGTATCTAATGACAATTACATCATTTCTAACGATGGCAGAGCAAGGTGTTTTTGACATTGTCAATAATCTCGGATCAATTGCTGTTAGATTTTTACTTCTCCCCATTGAAGATGCCGCCTACTTCTATTTTACGAAACAGCTTCGAAGAGTCCCTTTGGAACAGCAGGATGAGGTGAGTTTTTTCTCCTACAGAAGGCACGTCTCTTCATAAATTTCTTCCTTCCTTATCTCCTCTCCTTAATCATTGTCTTTTTGTTTTTTTATTTACAGGCTTACCTCCCAAAAGATAGATCTAAAAAAAGTGATAATTTTAATATGTTACTCTAACAAAGCATGTGTTGGATTTCAATGCAGGTTGGGCTATAAAGGGAACTTAAATGTCGTACTACCAAAAAGGTCCCGGGCTTTGATTTGTGTGACTATTCAATTTATCATCTATTTTCAGTATTATCTCTTTTAGACGTAGTCAATCAGTTGGTTAAGTGGTGTGATGAAACATGTCTGAGCTCTTTATGTACAAGTGATTTCCTTGTCCTGTTTTAGTGCTCATGAATGCTAACAATGTCGCATAATATATCATAATATATCCGGATATAGGCAAGGTGCCATACTCTTTGCTTCTAAGAAAATCTAAGCTAGAAATCTTTTTGCGCAGGAGGGTAACATTGTGCCTCCGTTTTGTGAAAATTGCAATAACAAACCCTTGCACGGAAAACATGCTCCCAAACGTCACTTCCCATCCTGACTACGGCCGCCTCGAGCTGTTTTCTAGACTCATTCCTTTTGCGTCCCCCATTCGCTGCTTTACCTCCAGATATAAAAAAAAACTTGTCCCTTACATTGCAGAAAAAATGAACAATATATATCGCTAGTATCTCTTTTTTTTTATTGAATGGTAGTATTGCCCAGGTTTTTGCATTTATTTGCTGGTTTGGGTCCCCCTTCCTCTTTTTTAGGGTCTGTCTTAACTTTTTTATATGTAGTTATCCTCTTCCTCTCATTTTTTAATAATTTTTTTGTTTATTAGCTTGTGTTACCCCCCCCCCCCTTTTTTTTTTAGTGTACATTTTAGTTTTTTTTTTAGCCTGTATATATATTTATTTTTTTTAATGTAGTTTGACCAGTTTTTATCTTTTTAACTTTTGATTGACATTTCGCAGTTAAGTTATTGACTTATGAATGATAATTCATTCTGGTATTTATGGCACTTGGTATCTACCAAGTGACATATAGCGATTGCAAATTCTGTCGGTCTGTCTGTCTGTCTGTCCCGGTTTTGCTACTTTAGGCACTTCCAGGTAAGCTAGGACGGTGAAATTTGGCAGGCGAGTCAAGAACCAGACCAGAATAAATTAGAAAATGGCGTTTCCCTTATTCGATCATATGGAGGGAGTGGGGGACGGCTAAATCAGAAAAATTTGAAAAAATGAGATATTTTTAACTTACGAACGGGTGATCGGATCTTAATGAAATTTAATGTTTGGAAGGATATTATGTCTCAGAGCTATTATTTTAGATCCTGACCGGATCCGGTGACATTGGGGGGAGTTAGGGGGAACCTAAAATCTTGGAAAACAACTTAGAGTGCAGGGATCGGGATGAAACTTGGTGAGAAAAATAAGAAGAAGTCCTAGCTACGTGATTGACATAATTGGAACGGATCCGTTCTATTTGGGGAAGTTGGGGGGGGGGGGTAATTCTGAGAAATTATAAAAAATTAGGTATTTTAGCTTACGAAGCAGTGATCTGATCTTAATGAAATTTCATATTTAGAAGGACTTCGTAACTCAGATCTCTTATTTTCAATCCCGACCGGACCCAGCGTCATTGGGGGGGGGACTAGAAATCTTGGAAAACACTTAAAGCGGAGAGATCAGGATGAAACTTGGTGGGAAGAATAAAAACAAGTCCAAGATACGTGACTGAAATAACTGGACCGGATCCGTTATCTTTGGTGGAGTTGGGGGGAGGGAGTAATTCGGAAAAATTGAAAAAATGAGGTATTTGTAACTTACGAACAGGTGATCAGATCTTAATGAAATATTATATTAAGAAGGATCTTATGCTTTAGAGCTCTTATTTTAAATTCCGACCAGATCTGGTGACATTGGGGGAGTGGGAGGTGGAAACCGGAATTCTTGGAAAAAGTGAAAATTAAAGTATCTTTATCTTACGAATGGGTGATTGGATCTTTATGAAACTTGATATATAGAAGGATCTTGTGGCTCAAATGCTCCATTTTCAATTTGAATCGGATCCAAGGACATAGGAGGTTGTAGGGGGGAAACAGAAATCTGGAAATTGTTTAGAGTGGAGAGATTGGGATAAAACTTGATGGGAAGAATAAGCACAAGCTATAGATACGTGACTGACATAATTGGAACGGCTCCGTTCTCCTTGGAGGAAATGGGGGCGGGGTGTTAATTTGAAAAAATTTGAAAAATTGAGGTATTTTTAACTCCAGAATGGGTGACCGGATCTTAACGAAATTTTATATTTAGAAGGAACTCATGTCTCAGAGTTCTTATATCAAATCCCGAGGGAACCAGAAATCTTTGGAAACGCATAGAGTGGAGAAACTGGGATGAAACTTGGTGGGTAGGATAAGCAAACGTCGTAGATACGTGATTGACGTAACCATGCTGGATTCGTTCTCTTTGGGGGAGTTAAGGGGTGGGGTTCAGTGTTTTGGCGAGTTTGGTGCTTCTGCACGTGCTAGGACGATGAAAATTGGTAGGCGTGTCAGGGAGCTGCACAAATTGACTTAAAATTCGTTTTCCCCGATTCAACCATAGGGGGGGGGGGCTGAAGACAGAGGAAAAATTACAAAACTGAGGTATTTATAACTTACGAGTGGTTGATCGGATCTTATTGAATTTTGATATTTAGAAGGATCTCGTGACTCAGAGCTCTTATTTTAAATCCCGACCGGCATTAAGCCTCTGATTTTCCTTTTAAATCAATCTATTGATTCTTAGAATTTTGCTAGAGCTCATACCATATGAGCTCTTGGCTCTTGGCTCTTTCGACTTCGTCACAAGTGCCATATGAACTCTTAGCTCTTGTTCTTTTTTGTTGTCGTTTTGGCATTCTTTGCATGTTTTACAGTTTTCCTATTTTTTTATGATATATTTTACGCCAATCTCTGAAGCTCGAATTTAGCCCTTCGGGGATTATGTTAGTGATTTCTTGAAATAAATGTCTTATTTTATCTATCATATCTATCTGAATTGAATGTTTTCAATTATCTTGTGGTATCATATAATGGCCAGAAATGTACCGAAGGAGTACAAATTGTTGTGTTATGTTATAAATTGTGTTATAAATTGTTGTGTTATGTCAAGCGAAGTTGTGTGTATGCATTTCGATAATGGAATATTTGTTTTCGTGTGTATGAATTCAGATAAAAAGAAATGGCCTGAGGTCAAACTGGATAGGAGTAAACTAGTCCCACTGCAACCCTTTTGTGATTATGAGGGAAATATTCATATTAATTAGCCCATTCAGTGAATGCTTCACTGGGTTTTTGATACTGACTTATGTTGCTTCACTTTATTTACTCTTTCTAGAAGCATGCATCATTTGCGTAAACGAAGTATGTGAGGTCGATAAGTATTCTTAGCTTGTTATAAGAAAATGCTTATGCATTTATCTTTTTTCTTTTGTTTTTGCTACTCTTAATAATGTTCCCTATAATATAATTTTTGATAGTATTATTTTGTTTGGAATTTTACTTATAGTGTTTATTATTTCAGAAAGCTGTTTCTGAAGCCAGCAATGTTCTATTTCTTCTTATTCGATTTATGACCTTGTTCGGACTGAGTGCTGTTTTTTTGGGTGTACCTATCGCCAAAACCGTTTTGGCTCTATACGGAGGCGAAACGCTTACTAGTAGTGTGGGTCCTTTTTTAATGCAGTTAAATTGTGGATTGATATTACTTCTTGCTTTGAATGGCGTCACAGAAGGCTACGCAACTGCAACTGTTAGTAAAGCTGAGTTAGACATGTACGTTAAGTATATTTTCCTCTTTTTTTTCGCGATATAATTTTAAACATATCGGCTACACCAAACAACTTGATTGTGGCATATCAAACAGTTCGTGGTAACGAACTGTAAGTAACCGAGATGACTATTTTGTTCAGCATAGTTGAAAGACCAAATAACTATGCCTTTGCAGATATTATGACCCCCCAAAGCCTACAGGGAAAGTTCTTTAAGCTACAAATTTTTGTCCATTATTTGAATATAGTTTTTATTATTGGGAAGTATCCATGCATTTTTAGGTTGGGGGGGGGGAGAATTTTCTGCTGGTGGGATTTTAAACGGAGAGAATTTTCCGTGTGTAGGGAAGTTTCAAGGGAGTGAATTTTCCAAGGGTTTCAAGTTTTTTTTTTTTTTAAGAGGTTATTATTCTAATTTAACAGCCTTTGTGATTCAGGAGTCATTCTTATATAACTGGAACAAGATCAAACTTAACTTATTATGAGGTTATTGTTAGCTGAAAATAAAAGAAGTAAAATTAATAGGTAAATTTTGTTTTAATTATTCATTTAGGGTGAGCCAAATTCAAAACCTGTATTATTTCAAAACGTTAAGAAATTAAATAAAGATAAACAAGTTTTTTTTACCCGAACGTAAGGAGCGACATTAAACTTAGAAGGAACAGAAACTATTCCGTATATGAAAGGGGCGGTCCAGCCTCTTTCATACAGGGAATAATTTCTGAATGTTTTAAGTTGTAATGTCGCGCCTTACTTTCAACTTAAAGAAAACTTTGTTTTTTTATTTAATAGTTAGGTAAGGGCAAGAAAATCATTTGCCAAGACTTTATGATGAATTCTCTTGCATAGTAAACAATCATTGAGTCCAATTTTCTTTCCTTTTTTAGTCTTGTTTGTCTATTTTGATGGTCTTTTTACTAACTGACTGCTTCTCGTTTACATGATAGTATGTTTTCAGGATTTTAGTTTATACTTTTTAGTTTCTACCTTTTTTCAGTCTTTGGGTGTTAATCTTTCGTTTTTTGGCTGTTTCTCCTTGAGGTTGCACCATCATGCAAGATACGCCGTAATTCTGTTACATTTTGCAGCAATTTCTAAAGCGCAAAACAGTTTCACTTTTTTCTCTGTGTACACTTTTGTCTTTTTTACAAATAAAATCAAATTTTTGAATTTTTTTCCTGATCAGATGGCGGAAAACGGCGGGTTCACATTATAAACTGTTCAACTTTTTCCTGATCACGGTAAGTACTTTGTAATATGATGGTCCTTACCTGCAAAAAAAAGCAGATATAATCGAAAGTGCTCTAAATGAAATTAAGGAAAAGGGACCAAACGTCGTCACATTAATTAGGTTCTTCAAACGCTGCCCTCTTCCCAGGAACATATTTCCATTGTAGACTAAATAAGTGCTCGTTCCATAGATGTCCAGTAAATACTATATAATATAAAAATACTTTGTTTTCGCCTAAGGGAGGACTAACACGTGAGGCGCTCGACCTCCAAACAACGCAATTATCGTTATTATATTTTGTAAAAACGATAGTTCTACTAGCGACTTGAATACAATATGAGTAAATTGCAGTTC